>NC_090811.1:37777438-37889938 GCF_036512215.1 Solanum lycopersicum | reverse complement strand
CCTAGTACCCAATTCCGCATGCAATGTTTTCCAAAACTTAGAAGTAAACTGCGTACCTCTATCTGATATAATGGAGAGTGGAACCCCATGCAATCGCACCACTTCCAAGATGTAAAGTTTGGCTAACTTCTCTGCATTGTAAGTCACCTTGACCGGAATGAAGTGAGCAGACTTTGTTAACCAGGAATGGGCATTCTCTGAAGTATTCCTCCGGGCCTTTGGTGTTCATACTTTACTTGTTGACAGTTTGGACATTTGGCAATAAAATCCACAATATCACGCTTCATTCTACTCCACCAAAAGTGTTGCTTTAGGTCACGGTACATCTTGGTTGCACCCGGATGTATCGAATACCTTGAACTATGAGCCTCTGTCAGAATAGTGTTGATCAAATCATCGACGCGGGGTACACATACCCTTCCCTTAATCCTCAAAACACCTTCCTCATCGATTGTCTCTTCTTTAGCCTCTCCTTGCAACACTTTATCTCGGATTCGGATCAATTTTTCATCATTAAACTGCTTTCCCTTAATCTTGTCAAGGAAGGAAGATCTTGCCTCCACACAAGCTAAAAATCCTCCCTTCTCATTTACTTCTAATCTCATAAGGTCGTTAGCCAGAATCTGAACTTCTCTAGCCAATGGGCGTCTGGAAGCTTGCAAGTGAGCTAGACTTCCCATGCTCCCTGCCTTTCTACTTAAGGCGTCTGCCACAACATTAGCCTTTCCCGGATGATACAAGATAGTGATATCGTAGTCCTTCAGTAGTTCCATCCATCTCCTCTGTCTCAAATTCAAATCTTTTTGAGTAAAGACATACTGTAGGCTACGATGATCCGTGTAAACTTCACACTTAACCCCATATAGATAGTGTCTCCATTGCTTTAATGCAAACACTACCGCGGCCAATTCAAAATCATGAGTTGGATAGTTACGTTCATGCACTTTTAATTGTCTTGAAGCATAAGCAATCACATTCTTCTCTTGCATTAGCACTGCACCCAAACCCGAATAGGATGCATCACAATAGACAATGAAATTCTTACCTTCCACTGGCAAGGTGAGAATTGGTGCAGTAGTCAACAGAGTCTTGAGCTTCTGAAAGCTTTCCTCACACTCATCCGACCATACAAATGGAACATTTTGCTTAGTCAAGTTCGTCAGTTGGGAAGCAATAGAGGAGAATCCCTTGACAAATCGGCGGTAGTAGCTAGCTAACCCAACAAAGCTCCTTATTTCTGACACATTAGTAGTTCTTACCCAATTCTTCACTGTCTCAATCTTAGAAGGATCTATCATCACTCCATCCTTAGAAACCATGTGCCCCAAGAAGGACACGGCATCTAGCCAAAACTCACACTTAGAGAACTTGGCATAAAGCTTTTTCTCCCTCAACATTTCCAATACCATTCTCAAATGCTCCTCATGTTCCTTCTTACTTTTAGAGTATATCAGTATATCATCAATAAATACGATCACAAAGAGATCCAAATATGGCTTAAAAATCCCGTTCATCAAACTCATGAACGCAGCAGGGGCATTCGTAAGACCAAAAGACATCACTACAAATTCGTAATGCCCATACCTTGTTCTAAAAGCAGTCTTTGGCACATCCGTTGCTCGTATTTTCAATTGATGATAACCGGATCTCAAGTCAATCTTAGAGAAGACACAAGCACCTTGTAACTGATCGAACAAGTCATCAATGCGAGGAAGAGGATACTTGTTCTTTATGGTTACCTTGTTCAACTGCCGGTAGTCTATGCACATCCGAAAACTCCCATCCTTCTTCTTTACAAACAAAACCGGAGCACCCCAAGGAGATGCACTTGGTCTAATGAAGCCTTTGCTCAACAACTTTTGAAGTTAGGCTTTTAACTCTCTTAACTCCGCGGGAGCCATTCTATAAGGGGGTATAGAAATGGGGCGAGTACCCGGTTCAAGATCAATACAGAAGTCAATATCCCTATCTGGTGGCATACCAGGAAGATCTGCAGGGAACACATCCAGAAACTCACGGACCATCGAAACCGACTCAATTGAAGGTACTTGGGTAGTGTCATCCTTGAGATGTGCCAAGAAAGCTAAACACCCTTTACTAACCTTTTTCTTAGCACGAAGAAAGGAGATGATACGCACCGGATTGGAAGTGTAGTCACCCTCCCACACTAACGGATCTGTCCCAGGCTTGGCTAACGTCACCGTTTTAGCATTACAATCCAAGATCGCAAATTGCGGAGAAAGCCAAGTCATACCCAGAATTACATAAAAATCAACCATTTCTAAGATAACCAAATCTACATAAGTGTTGCTCCCCACAAAGTTCACCAAACAAGACCTATATACCTTTTCAACTACCACAGACTCACTCACCGGAGTAGAAACACGAATAGGCATATCAAGTAATTCACAATGTAAATTTAGACCATTAGCAAATGAGGAATATACATAAGAAAATATGGATCCAGGATCAAACAATACAGAAGCCATGCAATCACAAACCAGAAGATTACCTGTGATGACAGCATCAGATGTCTCCGCCTCCGATCTCCCAGGGAAAGCATAACAATGGGCCCTTTCGTTTGTTTTTCCGTTGCCCCTACCATGTTGTGATGTAGTGGCTCCAGTTTTCCCATCACCCCGGCCATTTTGGTGACTACCATTACCTCGACCACCACGTCCTCCAGAATAACGGCCTCTACCATGACCACCTCTACCTCTAGCTATTGGGGGTCTATAACTCTGTTTTGGACAATTCCTCCTAATATGTCCAGTCTCCCCACATCCATAACACTCTCTAGAGTCAAGCATAGGTCTCTCAGAGAAGTGTTGACCGGTCTGAGGTAGACCCCCAACTACAGTCTGTAGTGAAGACTGAATGGGTTGAACTGAGTAACCTTTGGAACCCTGTCCTCTAGAGTAAGAACCATTAAACTCACCTCCCTTTCGAAACCTCTTTGATGTCGATGCCATGGTGAATTCATCTGGCCTCACTCCTTCCACCTCTACCACGAAATCTACCACTTCTTGGAAGGATTTTGCCGTAGCCGCTACCTGTAAGGCTGAAATCCGCAACTCTGACCTCAACCCCTTCACAAAACGACGAATCCGCTCTTGTGGACTGAAACAAAGTTGGATGGAATATCTGGATAGTGCACGAAACTTAGCCTCATATGCATTGACCGACATCCTACCTTGCTCTAGGCTCAAGAACTCATCCCTTTTCCTATCCCTCAAAGTCCAGGAGATATACTTCTCCATAAACAAGCTAGAGAATGAGGCCCAAGTCATAGGTGGTGCCTCTGTTGGTTGACACTCAACATGTGACCGCCACCACATTTTGGCGTTCCCTTGAAACTGATAACTCACGAACTCAACACCAAACCGTTCTACTATACCCATCTTGTGTAGTAGCTCATGATAGTCAACCAGAAAATCGTAAGCATCCTCAGATTCAGCACCCTTGAAGACTGGAGGTTTAAATTTCAAGAACTTACTGAAAAGTTCATGCTGATCATTTGTCATTATAGGCCCAATAGTCAGACGTGGAAACGTGCCTATGTCCAATGAGGCATCCATACGAGGAGCCATAGTGGCTGCATGTTATACCTCTGAAACCGGAGGTGTTGGTGCAGAAAACACTGGAGGGGCCTGACCCTGATCAGACAACCCACTAAGATAAGCGAGAACCTGATTGATCATCTCTGGGGTAGGTTGAGGTGGCAATTCCTCATTTTGCATGGTTCATTCTCCCCTTCCTCACCCTCTCTTACCACTTCCTCAGTCGGTGGAGGAGTCACCGCCCTAGTATCAGACGGGCTAGGTTCTCGTCCTCTTCCTCTAGAGGACGTCCTCCCACGACCTCTACCACGGCCTCTTGCCGCTACTCTTCCTCGAGCTACAGCCCCAGTGGCTGGCTCAGACGCTTCTTGTCTTGCCGATGTTGATGTTGGCGCAGTCGTTGCTCTAGTTCTAACCATCTGCGAAATAGAGTGAAGATGGTCAGATACCAATTTGTATCACCTAGATACCAATTGGACCCAAGTAATAGCACGAAAGAAAAAAAGAAAGAATGAAATTTTCCTAAAGTATTATAGCCTCTCAAAGAAAAGTAAAAGTGTCCCCCTACCGTTCCTTAAGACTCTACTAGACTCGTTCTTGTGTGATGAGACCGACGAACCTAATGCTCTGATACCAAGTTTGTCACGACCCAAATCGAGCCGCGACTGGCACCCACACTTATCCTACTGTGTGAGCGAACCAACCAATCTAAACCTTAACATTTCAATATAATATCAACAGAAAGTAATGCGGAAGACTTAACTCATTAATAAAAACCAATTCAATAACTTCTAAAATCCAACATCTATTATTCCCCAAAATCTGGAAGTCATCATCATAAGAACATCTATCCTCAAATTACTAATCTAAGAGTATCTAAGAAGCTAAAATACATAAAAAGCTAGTCCATGCCGGAACTTCAAGGCATCAAGACATGAAGAAGAAGATCCAGTCCAAGCTAGAAGCATTAGCTCACCCTGAAATTCGGAGTAATGAAGACTGGCTAGAGTTGCGGTTGAGTTGAAGACGACGGCACGTTTGCTGCACTCCACAAATAACAAGAAGAAAACAATAAAAGTAGGGATCAGTACAAAACACGGGTACTGAGTAGATATCATCGGCCAACTCAAAATAGAAAACAGTATATACCAAGTAATATCATAAAATCTACTATGATACTCAACATGTAGCAACAACAAGTACTATCTCATTAACAATTACCGTCAAGTTCACACATGAGGACTCAAGCCTCAATACCATACTCATTTGGGAATTAGATTCATTAGATTGAGTATATTAACATCTTTCAAGATTCATTATCTTTATTCCTCTTGTGTCGGTACGTGACACTCTGATCCCCTAATTCTACGTGTTGGTTCATGACACTCGATCCCCTAAATCTACTTGTCAGTTTGTGACACCTGATCCCCTAATTCTACGTGTCGGTTCGTGACACCCGATCCCCTAAATCTACGTGTCGATTTGTGACACCCGATCCCCTAATTCTACGTGTCGGTTCGTGACACCCGATCCCCTAAATCTACGTGTCAATTCGTGACACCCGATCCCCTAAATCTACGTGTTGGTTCGTGATACCCGATCCCCTAAATCTACGTGTCGGTTCATGACACCCGATCCCCTAATCTCATTCTATCAATTCATCAAGCCTTCTCTTATACCAAGGCATCATCAATCTCATTACTTTAGTTCATCAAGCCTTCTTTTATACCAAGGCATCATCATTAACAAGAGATTAGGTTTTCTATCAAGATTTGGGATTCAATATCTTCATCATGCTTATTTCATCACAATCATTTAATCACATCATGCAAGCATACAATTAAGCATATAGCAGGGTTTACAACACTACCAATACATATCATTCGCTATTAAGAGTTTACTACGAATAGCATAAAAACCATAACCTACCTCCATCGAAGATTAGGGATCAAGCAAACAATTTCCCAAGCTTTGTTTCTCTTTGTTTCTCCTCTTTCTCGTTCGACTCTCTCTCTCTCTTTCTCTTGTTCTTTCTATTTTCTTTATTCAAACCCTCTTTCTTTTACCCTAATTAGCATATAATTAAGAATTAAAGATGGCAATAATAACCCACTAATTAACTTAAGGTTACCTCTTTTAACCCCCAAGTAATTAGACTTATTAACATTAACCCACTAACTTTATAATTAAAGCAGGAATAGTCAAAAACGTCCCTTAAAACGTATAAAGAAATCCGACCCAAACTGGGATTACGCAACCTGTGACGGCCCATCGTGCCTGCGACGGTCCGTCCTGCAGGTCGTCGCAAGGTTCAGAGACTGGATTTCCACTGAAGACTCTGTGACGGTCCGTCACGCCTGTGACGGTCCATCACGCCTGTGACGGTCCGTCCTGCCATTCCGTCACGAAGTTCAGAGAGTCGATTTTCAGTACCCAATTTCATATTTTCTAAGTGTTTTGAAACGAAACCCTGCGACGGTCTGTCGTGTCCATGACGGTCCGTCGTGGGGTCCGTCGCCTCAGCCTGTTTTTCCAGAAATAAAATCTGCTGTTCAAAACGACGAAACAGGTCGTTACAGCACGCCTAATTCCTCTCTCAAAATTCCATCTCTCTTAACACTATTCTTCAAGAATTCTCAAATAGTTCCATTCAAATCTTAATTTTTAGCACTCAAATCTTTAAATCTTGCAATAAACAAACCGTACAATGTCTAAAAGAAGCAACGAAACCCCAAGAAAAAGTAGAAGATTGAATGAAGAAGCAAGTTCAGACGATTTTCATGCTCCATCTTTCAAAATTTTATCACAAACACAAAATCCAAAGGAAAATGAGAAGAAGAGAAAAGGGAAAGAAAAGAAAAGAGAAGATGAATCCGAGAAAACGACTAAAGAAAGAGGAAAGAAAAGGAAAGGAAAAGAAATCAAGGAATCATCAGAGTCCGAATCTGATTTTGTGGAAGAGTTGATAAAATCAAAATCCAAAAAACCAAGAGCAGAAGAAGAAGAAACTGATAAACCCAAAAAAAGTTCAAAGGTTAATAAAAGTTAATTTTTTAATATTTTTTTATATTCTGTTATTTTTTTTCTTTTATTTGGCTATAAATAGTTAAAATACAATTTTTGTGTAAAATAAATAATCCATGAATTGTGTATGATTCCCTATATGAAATTTCTATTTAAATAAATAATATTTTTTATGTATGATTCACCGTATGAATTGTGTATGATAACTGTATAAATTGTGTATGATTCACTATATAAATTTTGTATGATTCACTGTATATATAAGATGTGTATGAATTTTTTTTATCAAGTTTTTGGGTACTGTTTTTCATTATATTATATATTTTTTCATTATATTATATAATTAGAAAATTATATAGGTTAAAATTGTATGATAACTGTATGAATTTTGTATGATTCACTGTATGAATTTTGTATGATTCACTGTATGAATTTTGTATGATTCACTGTATGAATTTTGTATGATTCACTGTATGAATTTTGTATTATTCACTGTATGAATTTTGTATGATTCACTGTATATATAAAATGTGTATGTATACTATGTATATGAATTAGTTTTGTATTACATGTGTATGATTAATGTATTTAATTTTTACAATTTTGTTAGGAGAAGAAGACACAAACACATTTGTCTTCATGTATTAACATGAATGTGTTTGCGGATTTGTTGACCTTTTTAGGTCAAGATAAGTTTCAACAATTCCTAGATGAAACACCTTTTGGATTTTTTTATAATTTACATCACATTAAAATCCAATGTCAATTGTTGAGGCACTTATTTATAATGGGGAAATATAAATTTTTTTATGTTCACCGATAAGGTTCACAAGCACATGGCTGATATAAAGATGTATGTTGATAACTCCACCAAAATGATAATTGATGAGATTCGATTGTCAAGAGGAGAACAAATACCTGAAGAACAACCAGAGGTATATATATCTGTGTATACTTTATGTATGAATTTTGTTTGAAAAATATATAAATTATGTTATTTTTATTTTCTGGTTTTTTGGGTATAAAATATTTAATATATAAATTTTGTGTAATTAAATATTGTATGAATTGTGTTTGATTCACTGTATGAAATTACAGATTTCTTCATATTACAATATCAATTGCTGAAACATGTATTTTTTATGTATGTTTCACTGTATGAAGTGTATATGATTAACTGTATGAAATGTGTATGATCCAATGTATGAATTGTGTATGAGTCAATATACTATCATATCACTGTATATATAAAATATGTATGAAATGTGTATGCATTGTGTATAAATTTTGTTGTATCAAGTTTTCTGATACTGGTGAATAGTAATATCCATAATTAGTTATACTTTATGTTTTGATTTGTATATTGTGTATGAAAGATTGTTGTAAGGTTGTTTGAAATGTGTTTGATTATATTGTATCATGTTTTGTATACTATTATGTATTTCTCAATATTATGTTGTAAGTTTATTAGAATTGTGTATGATTCACTACATTAGTTGTGTATTATATGTGTATGAATACATGTTTCAGGAAAACGTCAACCATCATGCTGCACAACATGATCCGACAGATATGCCTTCAGAGACAATTCCACAACAAGTCCAAAATTCAAACACAGCTGGTACGATATATTCATTTTTATCACATAAATTCAAATTTTAGAATTTTTTTTTATTTAACATTTTTTCATGTATATGCAGCTCAAAAATCAACGGATGATTGTTTAAATGTTGATGCATCTACAGCGTCAAAATCAAAACCACCAACATTGGACGATTATCCTGATTTTACCATGACACAAATAATTGCCTTGGATCCGATTCTTAATGCCACCACGACTCCAAATCTGCGAACAAGAAACAAGAATGTGGGTAAATACGACTCTTCTCCTTATATCAGAATGTCGGAAGGAGAAAGCAGTTCAAATAGAGTACCTACATTCTTTCAAATCAAACATCCATTCCATAATCACAATGGGTTTGATGTACCAGACGAAATGATTGAGGAGTTCAATAAATGGATTTTCAAAGATGTGTCGAGCAGACGTGGCAAGTAATTTGTACGATGATAAAAAATATTTTAATTAATTTCTAAACTACTAAATTAATATAACACTTTTTTAAACATATACAGAAAAGCAGCTTATTCCAAGATTAAAAACTCATTTCATCCTCAAATGGACTTTGGCGTAGTCAAAATCGGAGAGAAAGATTTCTTTCACATAATGAGTCAACCGGGCAGACCTTGGGAGGACGGGGTAAGACCTTTTTTTCAACTAAATATTATGTTTTTGAGTTGCAGTGATATATGTATTTTTTCTGTATGTATATTTTAGATATGTATTTTTTTTAAACAGCATATTAATACAATTGCAGTGATATATGTACTATTGCAGTGATATATGTATGTTTTCTGTATGTATATTTTCTGTATGAAATATGTGATATATGTATGTTTTCTGTTTTTTGTATGTATGTTTTCTGTATGAAATATGTGTTATATATGTATGTTTTCTGTATGTCTATTTTCTGTATGAAATATGTGTGAACAGTGAATGATCAGATATGTATTTTTTTTTTTGTTAAAGCAGCATATTAATACAATAATGTATTATCTCCGAAAGAAGGCAAAATACTCCCAAAATGTCACTTCTTACAGTACTGTTGATTGTTGGTTTATGGCATGGGTTGATAACATTGAGAAACAGTGGAGACAATCACAATGTGACATGAGATGCATATCACCGGACCATGATGTTGGACAATGCATTAGAGGATATAAGCTGCTTGCTAACATTCCGTGGGATAGGGTTGATGAAGTAATCATCCCAGTCAACATCAATGACAAATTCCATTGGTTTCTTGTTGTATTCCGAATCAAAAGTAGATGTCTATATGTATATGATTCGATGATGGGAGGATCTGTTCATTCAAGGAAAGTCAAAGAAGTCGTTGATAAGCTTGCAACCATGATTCCTTTATTTCTGACGAGCACAGGGTTTTATGGTAAAAGGCTTAATTTGTATGCGAATAATCTCCCTGATTATCAACAGAAATCTCACTCTGAACCTCTAAGTATCAAGAATGTTACACATGTTCCTCAACAAGAAGAAAGTTCAAAGTATGTATATTTCTTACATTATTTTTTATTCATTTTAAATTGAAATTGCTAATATTCATTACAATTTTTTTTTTCAATTTGTTTACAGTGATTGTGGTTTATACACATCTCTATTTGCCGAATACATGAGCAATGGTGTTTTTGATATGTCACATATTGATATTGATTCAACATATCATCGTCAAAGATATGCAACATTACTTTGGCATTATGGAAAATCAAAGAATAATGAAGGCGCAATCAGTGAAAGTGAAGTTACAGGAACAGTTGCTAGCAAGAAGGGTGGACCTCGAACTCATAAAGAAAAAGTTATGGACACCACCAATTATCCTACTCCAAAATTCCATATCAGGAAGTAGAAATCTTCATGGCACATAGATAATTTATTTGAAAGACTTTTTTTTTTAATTTATGAACAATTTATGTATTTTCCCAGTTTTTTTATTATGAATACTTTGATGGTTTTATATAAATTATTACTGATTATTACTAAATGTGTCTCAGTTTTAACATATATGAACACTGTATGAATCATGTATGAAAATCATATGAATTATGAATGTCATATTAAAATTTGATATATAGTACATAGTAATATTGAAATTTGTTTTGATTGAATACTATACACTTTCAAAATACAAACAGAAACTTATATTAATTATATTACTGGTATGAATACTGTATGAAAAATGTATGAATTATATCAACAATTATACATTAGTAAATGTGTATCACCACCTTACATACATTATTCATACCACTAATATACATACAATTTGTTTCTGTTTTTATTTTAATTTTGACTACTCATGGTTTTATATAAATTATTACTGATTATTACTAAATGTATCTCACTTTAACATATATGAAACTGTATGAATCATGTATGAAAATTATATGAATTATGAATGTCATATTAAAATTTGATATATAGTACATAGAAATGATATATGAAAAATATATGAATTATGACAAATTATAAAATATATTTTTCAAAATACAAACACAAACAAATTGTATGTATATTACTGGCATGAATAATGTATGAAAACTGTATGAATACTGTATGACATTTGTATGAATATTAATATTATTCAATAAAAAAACACATTTATAACAATGTAATGCCTCAATAACACAGATTTAACATTACGACATCATTGTTTTTGTACAGGATAATTTGAACAAGTCTTCTTATTGTGTCCAACCTGATGGCATCTACTGCATGTGCTTTTTGTCTTCTTGAACTTCACATCTGCGAATCCCTTCCACCGTTCAAGTTTGGGTCTTCCTGCTGCTCTTTTTGGACCAGGCGGCATCAATTTAGGATCTGAAATATAACTTGGTATATCCCATGTACTCTCGCACGGGATAGGCTCGACAGGAATGGCATAAGCATCTTTGAAATTCTTGAGGCTATAAAAAGCAGAACAGAAATCTGCTTCATGTAACTTCCTGTACCGGAGAACAGCAATTGCATGACCACATGGTATCTCATAATGTTGAAATCTTCCGCAACTACATATCCTTGTGTTCAAATTTACTATGTATTTCTTTGCTCCTTCAGCTACAGCATGCAGATCAACAGTTGAAGGTATCACCTGTGAAAAAAAAATTTATACATGCTGAAGATTAGTATGAATTAAAAATACAAAACAGTGAAAAACATACCCTCATATTGCACGACAACGTAACACTTTTCTGTAGATAAACATCATATTTTTTTGTCAGATTAGATGTAGTCTTATCAGCCTCCTCATTATGCTTGTGAATCCACCTCTGAATTGTCACCCTCATAAACTCAAGAAGTGAAATCACCGGTAACCTCCGTGCTAATCTGTTAACATTATTCAATGACTCCGCGATGTTTGAAGTCATCGTCCATGTGCGCTTACAATTCAAGTAAGCTCTTGACCATTTGCTATAACCAATATCAAACAAGTATGGCCGTATTCGCGTATCTATCTGATCTATTCTTCCCATAATTGTCTCAAACTGTTGTTTTTTATAAGCTTTTGCCAATGAAAAGAACAACATCTTCAAATCTTCAGTATTTCTATTGAAATTCTTCAAAACATTGACTGATAAATGTCATATGCATGCATAATGTTCTGATTCAGGATATACATTTGTTGTCCCTTTCCATATGCTTTCATTTCTGTCTGACATAAAACACATATTTTGTCTAACTCCATATGCTTCTCTAAATTGCTCAAAGAACCATGTCCATGAAGCATCATTTTCAGAATCTACTATCGCATGCGCCAACGGAAGTATATGACCTGCTCATTAATTTTTTTTAAAAATATCACACAAATAAAAAATATCATTCATATACTTTTTCATTATATTATATAATTAGAAAATTATATAGGCTAATATTTTACCTCCCGGATCCAATGTGCTTGCAGTTAACATTGTACCACCATATGAACATTTTAATGCAGCACCATCAACAACAACAATTGGCCTACAATATTCCCAGCCCCTAATACATGCTTCTAAAGCAACAAATGCATATAAAAATGTATCATCTTCATTCCTTTTTATTTTCAAAACAGATCCTGGATATGTTTGCTCCAAAATGTAAAAATAACCTGAAAATAACAGTCCAATTCATACATAAAAAATACATAGTTCATACATAAAAAATACACATAACTGTTACTGTATAAATTTATTTTGAAATTACCTGAAAATAACAGCCCAATTTATACATAAAAAATACATATCTTATAGATAAATAATACACGAAACTGTTAATACACAACAAAATAAACAAATGTTTATATTTATCATTATATTCGAAATTACCAGGTAATCTTGCATAAGATTCTGCTGGATCTCCTCGCACCAACTTTACTTATTTTTCTTTAGCTCTCCATGTCTGTATGTATGTCAACGAAACACCATGCAATTTCAACATATCATCAGCTACATCTTTTGGAGTATATACCTTAGATGGATCAATATAATTATCCATTATCAATACAGCTACAACGTCAGTTATCCCTTGACGTCTGGCATAAACTCTTTCTCTAACACAACATGTATGCTGAGCAATATACTTCCGTACTTTGAATAAACTAGATTTATTCAAACTAGATGCCCTCATCATCCAAGAACAACTCTTAGAAATACAATGCAGATGATAACTGTTACAGAATTTAATAAAATATACATTACAATATATATATTATAACAAAACAAAATTAATAAATAAATAAATTTAAACTTACTTAGATGCATTACAACGTGCAACCCGAAAGCTGAACTTCTCAACAAGTCCAACATGCCTCATAACCTCCTTAAGGGTTTCTTTATTATTATAAATCTGATTTTCAGCTACAAATAAATTAGAATGATCACATATTATATCATTATCTACTTCACTATTATCATTGACTACTCCGTCTAAATCCATTCCGATCAAACGGATAGAATTGTTGGAGTATAGATCTATGTTATTCTGTGATAATCTAACATCAGAATTTATTATATCATTAACTATAACTCTATGACATTCGTTATACTGCCCACAATCTTTCATCATAATGGATATTTTGTAAAAAAAATCCAAATTCACCCTCATCTGATCTAGATAAACCTTTACCCCAACATCATCATGAATTTTTATAGGTGGACACATTTCGCTAACTATATACTTTATCTCAACAGAATTTAGATTTTCTTCTATGTTTAGCTGAGTTACTATAGAATTAACTAAACCAGTATAAAGAGTAGAAGTATCGTATAGGATGCCCTCCACTTCAAAGTCGACGTATTTCCCTGTTTCACAACATTAAAATTACATTCAGTGCATCCCATAATAAAATTAAAAATTTATTCATACTCAATTAACACAGATTTCGTACAAAATTTATATACAAGTAACTATTTACCACACAATTCATACACTTCATACAAAAATAATACACATTTCATACACAATTTAATACTCAATTACTACACTGTTTATACACTTTTGTAATTTACTAAATAATTAATACATTGTTTATTACACACTTAATACCATTTTATACAAAATTAATACACAAATCATACAATGTTTACCACACATTTTATACAGTTTGTACAAAAAATAATACACACTTTATACATAATTTAATACACAATTACCACACTGTTTGTACACTATTATAATTTAATACACAATTAATACATTGTTTACTACAAAATTAATACACAAATTACACAAAATTATATACAAGACACGTATATATACAATAACAAAAATTTAAATCAATACAAAATTAAAACAATTTTTATACATACTGCATACTACACAACTAACTACTACATACAATCTAAAATACAATTTCATAGTCATTTATCCAATTTAATATAAAAAATAATATACAGTTAATTCAATTTCATACTCAATTGATTTTCGTGTATATTGTTCATACTTTATATATATACATTAAAATACAAAATGTATACATTGTTAATACAAAATGTCAGATAATGTTCTAATGTTTCAAAAATAAAAAATTTGCTAAATTTATCAAAAACTTTAAAATATTAAATTTTAACCAGTAATCACATTTACCATCACTCTTCGTTTTAATTACACATGAAAATACATTTAACATTACGAAATTTTTATTAGTAGAAACACTAAATTAATGTTTCAAAAAAAAATATATCAATTTAACATATGCAATATAACACAGGAAAAAAAAACGACACATTACTAAAATATAAAAAAAACTAACCTGATGAATTCCATTTGCCACCATGTTTAATTAAAATTGAAACAAATTTCTCCATCAAATCAAATCTAAACTTTTTCAACCTTCAATTTTAATTGTTTTATGAATATAGTCAAATTTCTGGAAAAAAAAAATAAAACACGTTTATGGAAAGAAAGATAACAGAATAGAATTTTTTTAGGATAAAAAATCAAAAAAAATTACCATTAAAAACGGATTTCGCTAATTAAGGAGCATATCTTTAATTAATATATTAAAATTCCCTTAAAAAGTGCAAATTTGGTTATCAGTTAAAAAGTGCTACATTCACGGTAGTTATCCAATTTTTATTAATAATTTTTATTTTTTTTCTTCCTGATTTAACTGAATAAATATTTAATATATTTTAATTTAAAGAAATGCTATAAGTTGATATATTATATGTTATTGAATGAAAATCAAAATCTGGTGTCATAACTTGATAATATGACTACATAATATGCTATATACCTAATTTACACTTTTCAATACTTTAAAGGATATTTTAGGCCCTTTTCCATTAATTATATATAAGTAATTCATGGAGAGTTACGTTGATGCTCTTTGCAACTTGAGAATTTTATGATTAAGTTTGTGTCATGTTTAATTTTTGTTCATAATTTTTGTATTCAAAATGTGTCAAGAATTAATGACAAATTTACTTTGCTAATGATCTCACAAGTATGCAATAATAACTCATAAACGGAAGATCTCACTCATTGATAAACTAATTTACATTTAAAAAATCATATGGACAAGTGTATAATATACATATTCGAACATAATGTATAACATAATTACGTTATTTAATATTTCCCGCACAATGCGCGAAAATGTGATATTCTTTTAGGATGCGCGAAAATATGATATTCTTTTAGGACATGATAAAAAAAAAAGGGGTATCACATAAAATGAGACAAAATGAGTACTTTATATTTTAAGATGGTTAAGGTTTAAATTTTGCTTCCTGCTAGGGTTTGCTTGGAAAGCAATCAGTTGATTGCAATTGATGCAATTACTAAGGTAGTAATTTAAACCTAGTAATTACACAACATAGTAATTATACTGACCTATTTGTTTGTTATAGTAATGTTTGGTTGGATAATTGAAATCATCGGGTTATATTAAATTTGAATAACAAAAGTTAATTATCTAAAATCAAAAAATTATGTTAGATAAATAAGAGATTTTTAAAATGATATTGACTTAAATATTTAAGATATACTCTCTCCGTCCATTTTAATTTGTCATATTACGCTTTTCAAAAGTCAATTTCACTAATTTTAATAGTTGAATTAAATTACATTATTAGATATTCAAAAACTATATGAAATTTACTATAAAATGCAATTTTTGTACATACCAATATGATGAAATATAGATAGTATAATATTGGACTAAGTAATTATAGTTTGACTTTAAAAAGAAAACCATGACAATTCAAAATGGACGGAGGAAGCATTTGAAAATATATTAATCAACAAACATATATTGTTAACTAATATTATAAAAAAATAATTGATTTATAATTTTGAAATTAGTATAGTTTAATGAAATTAGTAATAAAAACTAAAAGTAGAAGATTTTTATTATATTATGAAATACGTATTTTGACAAAAGGATTAATACTCAAAATAGCATCAATTTGATATTTGACATTGCAAAATCATTTATATTCTAGTTAGAGTTAGATGAAATATATGCATACCTATAAACTTGCCTATTTTTACTCCAAACCCGAATTCTCGTTTCAGATTTTAATCCTGTATAACTTCTGTTTTTTATTTATAAGGAAAATTAAAACTTAAACTTTGTTTCCCTTTTTTCAATGTGAATAAGTATTAAATTTACTCAAACCCAAAAATTGTGTTGATTTTTAAATTTTCTAAATCCCAACGAATCGACCTTGAAATTCTTTTCATTTTACAACTTGAGGACTTGACTCCACATATAGTTGCCAAATATCTCTTTCTTCCATTCACAACAAAATAGGCACATTTTTTCCACCTTCAGTTCACATTCATTCCCTATACACAACAATCTTAGGAAATGAAGGGGTTAATTTTTTGTCATGATCCAAAAACCAACATCAACTGGTCCAAACTTAATAAGCGTTGATTGATTTTCAAAAGTTACTGGTCTTTCACTTGATATAGGAGAAAGTTATCTCAAAGCTTATGGAATATTTTTATATACTAAACACGCACAATATGAATGAATGTTGGTATAATTAATTTCTTCTACCTGCCTCATAACTCCCACCTCTTATGTTGAAATGTTGCTAGCAACCCATGCTTTAATAAAAGCATCATATCTTATTTATTCATGTCGCAAAAATCAAATTAAGAGGAAACACTCCTATCTCAACGTCCTTCAAATTATATTATTATTATTATCATTATTGGTTTTTAACTATATTTAACTCATAGAGCTTCGAACATGCCATTTATCAATCCAGATTTGAAGTTAAGAGCTTTGAACATGTGATTTATCAAAGTCCATTTAAAGTCGTTATTCATAGTTAGTTTATTAGTTAGTTGAAGATGAGTATTCATTCAACAATCGCTTGTTTGCCACCACCATTAATTCGGGATTCTACCTCCCGGTTCCACCCGGATAAAAACAAGTATTGTCTTGTTCAACGTTTATCGCATGTCTCCAAAGGGACAACTACATAACTGTCTTTCCTTTTTTCTTCATCACCTTTGTTATCTATGCATTTAAACAGAAAACGCGCTACTCAATTCTCATAAATAACAAGCTTCACCCCGTATTACTTTCAAACCCAGCAAGGGATTTGGGTGCATTCCTTCAAAATCAATCTTAGGCATAACCTACTAAAACGAATCTCTCTTGCCTGTTTACCTACTGTTTCCGTTTCTTCATTTCATCCCCTTTTTCAGTTTTCTTTTAACCAAGACACGGAGATTGTGTTAATTTAAGATTTAATAGCAAAATCATGCTCATTTGCCCTCCGATAAAGTAAAGCTGATGCCTCCACCCTGCAATTTTATTTTTTTGCGGAATAAATCAAGAAATATTACAAACAAGTAAACTCTAGTTAGTGATACCACTGCAATTCAATATTAAAGAGATCATACCAGCCAGGATGGACAACAGATCGTCCGGTGGAAAGTGCCCAATTAACCTGTTAAGACAAGCTAGTAATTAAACCTCTAAATACCCACATACACAGTTTTCCAGATGATGGATCAGAAATTTTTATCAACATGATAACAAAGGAGGGCGATAAAGAATCTGACTAATGCTGTGTTTGTTTTCCACGGAAAATGCTCTCTTGAAAAATAAGTGATCTTTCTTATCTTTTGGTGTTTCTCATTTTCGCCCAAAAAGCATTTATATACAATCTAGAAAGACAATATGGAGGTGGAGATGAAAGGTAATAGGTGGGGATGGTATGGATGGGGAGGGATGAAATGTTATATATGCAGCTTTCTTACCGAAAATGCTCTATAAAAATTTTGACCAACAAACATGAAAAACAAAAAAATGAATTTTCCTCTAATAGCAAACACACCCTAAGAGAGTTATTACATACTCAATCATGCAGTGCAACGTATGGTAGACTTCTCCACTAGTAAGTAACTCCCTACATTTACTTAAAACATTTCATTCTCATTTCACCAAGACCGGCAACTAGTTTTTTTCTAACTTTTTTCTTTTCCCTATATTTTTGTGCAAATGGGTATGGGATTTGAGCAATGTAGAGTGATGGTTTTGGGGGGAAATAACACACCTTATCCGTCCCAAGAGAATTTGCAACCACATGGGTAACCTGATCATCAATTTGACTAGTGCAGACAGCACCAAACTGTTCAGCAGTCTGCCACAGAGGATGCAAATGGGGACTGGCTTCACCAACAGGAAACACTCTGCTGAAGACAATACGGCAACCTGCCAGAATCTTTTTTTGTTCTGTCGCTAAGATGTTCCTAACATCAGCTTCATCTATGGACCGATGTGTGAAAAAATTCTGATGTATTCTTTGAATAACCTAATTGTATGAAATGACAGAGAATATTAATAGTAAGAATATTAATCTCATAGATATTCTTATAAAAGATCAAACATTAGCTCACCCCCAAACAAGAGGCCAATGTGCCATCTTCAGGTCTTTCATCATGATCAATCTCAAGAAGAGAAGGACCAGGAAGACCAAATTGCCGTCTACTGCAAGGAAAGTAAATATACCTAAAGATACAAAATGATTAATCATAAATATTTGACCAGCACAATATTATGTCACCAATATGCATATATATATATATACATGAGAAATAAATCATGAATGATATCAAACATGCAACTAATTACCTCTCTACAACAATCAAATTTAGCTTGTTATGTGGCCAGACTCTCACAGAATCATCTATAATAACAACAGCCGACTCCATGCCCAAAACCCCCTCCAAGTCCTTACTCTTGGGAACCCTTTCATCCCCATCAAATGGATCTCCATCGTCACCCCTGGAGATCACTCGTCCAGCAAACAGATCACCTTTTGGATCTAGCAATTTGGCCATCTCCGTGGCATATAGCTTGTTACCCATGGTATAGAGATGCAGCTCAAAAAGATTGCTCGCCTAAGAAGCACAATATTACCAAAAAATAAATATTGGAGACTCAATATTCAACTCTAGCTGTATACACAAATAAATATATTAGAAAAACAGTTACCTTTTCCAAGAAATTCCAGATCCCAGGCCGTAACTTGGTCCACATTCCCATGTGTGGAAAGCGGAATAGGTGCCTATACGGCTTTTCACGGTCTTGTTCCTCTTTCTTCCTCAATATCTCTTCATGAACTGGGTCGATTTCAACAAACTGAAAAAGAAGAAAAAAATCATAAAAATCATCTGACAAAGAAAATAAGCTCAGACTCTACAAGTTCAAAAAGATTCATGCCTTTGCTGAATTCAGAAGAGTATGGTCCAAGTCCAAGACGAGACAGAGCTTCCGAACAGAAAACATTTTTTTCTGTTCCTCAAGCCTCCTAGTTCTTTCTCTCTGGATATCAGCTCGCTGTTGGTCGCTGTACCCCTCAAATAGATGCTCAACATCTCCCCAAGAGATCTGTGGTTGCAATGAACCAGGAGAACCTTTTTCAGAAGCTAAGCCAGCATCATTCACCCATTCACTTGGCTCAGAAACTGCTCCCTTAACTTCCGATCTACTCTGATAAGCTTGTATGCATAGTGTCTGAGTTTGAGAAGCAACAGACGGTGATGTGGATGGTGAAACGGAGATCATGTCAGCGATATTTTTCAAATTTTTGGTGAATTGGCAAGCAATGTCCGGTGGTGTAGTTGAAAGAGTCACAGCTGACTTCCTATCCAACTGGTCCTCTTGACTTTGGAAAGAAAGATTGCTTATCGTTGCGTGTGTGCCTGCTACACCAGTTTTACATTGATCTAATCCAACGCTACCACCCTTTAGAACTGCAGTACTATGAAGAACACGCCGAGGGTCACGAGGTTTCATGCGGACTATAGCCACTTCATCCTGCAAATCTTGACAACATCAGATATTCTAAAGGATAATAAAGTCACATAAAGTATCAAATAGAGTGTTTAGTTTTCTCATTTAGACAAAAAACACAACAATGGAAAACGAAGATCAAATAAATTCCAATAGAACACATAAGGAAACGCTCTGCACCTTATTCCACCCCAAACACAAGAAAATGACTAACCCTTGAAAATGTCAGGAAGAAATAAAAGGGGAACTGTGCAATAGAAGCAGTAAAGATCACACTGTAAATGAAGTCATTCATCAAAAGATTGTAAATGGAACTTGCCGCTGATGCTGTGTGTGTAGGAGTCTGAAGTATTCCTACTGATCTCTGGCCAATAGCAGAAGATCTGGGAGCTACTGCAACTGTTGATGGAACTGCTCCAAGAATAGATTTAGAACTTGAAGCTTGTGCTGTATTAGTTCTAGAAGCATCAGCAGATTTCTGCTGTTCTGTCTTGATTATATTCATCCATATTGATGGATTTATAGCTATATCTTTTAACAAAGAATGCAGAGTTGTTGACGTGCTAATGCCTGTCACTGGAAAGTTCTCAGCAGCATTAACTATGACACTAGGTATAGTAGCGATAGTAGCTGTTACTTGCTCCAATTTCCTAATATCATTGTCACTATTATATGTAGCACAGTTACTACTCGTAATTGGCAACTCAGCAGTCCCTCTATCCTCTAACCAACCACCATTTCCAATCGAAGGACGTACATCGCTCACAATGATTGAATCAGTCTGTTCACTTCTTTGTCTTTTCGGCAATGGAGCATCAAAAGCTGATAGGTCTACTGTCTTCTGCTTTTTTGAAACAATCATCTCTAGAGAGGCCTCCAATTTCAAATCAATATCTGGGATAGGCAAGATCGTGTTCTGAGCAACTGTGTCGCTGGTTGCTAGTCTGAGTCTGGGATCTCTACTTTTTGCTGTAGAAGATCGCAAAGAAGGATTTGGCAGAAAACTCAGAGGATCTGCAGTTCGAGTAGTTCCCAGTCCTTGTCCATCAAGAATATTGGTCTGGGGAACAGAAGACAATATTGGTTGTCCCATGCTAGATTCATTCAGATGGCTGGCATTATGTACAACATCAAAACTGGTGACCTCCCCACCAGTGTCCCCTTTGCCACTATCATCCTCTTCAGAGGGAGTTGGACTTGGAAGGTTTTCACTAACAAAAAGGGAACTTCGACCAAATTTTTGTTGATAAGAGGAAACAGCTTTAAGGGCATCAGTTTCATAAGGATGTAATAAAGAATTTCCTTTGTCAAGAGAAGCCGGGAAAATAGGCAAGTCGAGTTTCACCATTCCATGAGTCTGTGTAGCAGGGAACTGTGGTCCAATCTGTCGTGTAGGCGACGGAAGAGTATCTTCATCATGGTCCTTATGAAGGTCTAGCAAAGGAAAGGATAAGCCTTTAGCTTTAGAATTGTCTAATCCTGGTTTTACAGATTCAGATGACACACTCTGCTCCTTCAGGCCTGAAGATTTGATAGATACATCACCTAAATCATACTTGTTTACCGAAGTAAAATCCTGATTTGCATTTTCAGAGGATTTATGAGAATCCTTCATATCTAACAGTTGCACAACATTGATCCCATTGACGGTGTCATTGTCTTGAGTATTTGAGGAAACAAGTGAGTGGTTAATAGAGAGAATCAGAGCATCCAGCTCTTTTAACTGCTCAGAAGACAAAAGAGCAGGTAATTGTGTCTTTGCATTAAAAAGCAACCTGCAAGGGAGTTAGATTAGAATGTGTAGAGATGCAATAGGAGTGAGAAATGTAAAAGGAAGAAGAAAAACCTAGATAGAATATCTGTGTTTTGTTGCTTCTGATGGTCGTTCATGGAGTAGAAAACCTGGAAAGAAAAGGATTTGAGCATTATTTGATGAGGCTGAAAGTACTAGGAGACTAGAGAATGAATATATATATATATATATATATATATATATATATATATATATATATATATATATATATATATATATATATCTTACAGAATTAATGGTTCGGAGTGCAGTCATAAAGAGTTGAATAAGAATGTCATTCTTGTCTTGAGAAAGAGCTAGTTCCCCCAATGCCAGTAATGAAGTTTGCAATTTGGAACAAACCATAGAAAAGGATCTAGTGAAACAAAGCATAGCATAGCATAATTAGGTTAGGTTATTTAGTAGACTAGAACTAGAATTAGAATGAATTAGAGTTTTAACAAAGTTTACTTGTGGGTTTCGTCTAGAGTAACGCTCTGAAGTTGTTCCCTAATGAAATTGGCCTCCTTTCCAAAATTTACAACTAGGTCAGCGGAATCCAAGTCGATCTCGCCTTCTTCCAACTCTCCTTCCTCTTTAGCATCGTCATCCACATCCACATCAATGATTACCTTGGATTCACCATTAGCACACTGGTTGGAATTGTCACTAGTCATCACGAATAGTTCGTCTAAAGGCTTATTCTGCACAGCCTGAGCCCAGGCCAGGTTATATAAACCTCTAGCATAATCCCTAGAAATTGGATATTTATATACATCTCTCATCGTCCAAACCCTAGTCGCAGTCGTCGAATTCTGATTTTGATTTTCATTACTCGCAATCTTAATCTTGGAAGTAGTACTAGTAGTAGGTGGGTCTTGTCTATTGAACGCATCCTCACTGATTTCTTCAACTGAAGCCGAATCTGAGATCTCACCCTCCTCTGCATCTTCAACTCTATTACATTCTTCCATCACCGTTACTCTCACAATCACAATCAAAAACACAAATAATTTCAAGTTTCACATCACAAAATTTAATATATTTTTTTTATATATAAATTGAATCGGAAAATTCAGGAAAAAAATAACAATCGACTCGGATCTGAAGAATTGAGAGAAAGGAGGAAGAGCAGGGAAGTTTTCCTGGGGAGCAACGGGAGAGAATTTAAGGTTGGGGGTGGGGGGCAAGAATCTATAGGATGGCTTGCCCACGATTAATCTCAGCCCTATATCTCAAGTGATTTTCGTACATACCTCTTTTACAATGGAAAAGGGGCTTATTGACCCACCAAAGATTACAAAAAAAAAAAAAAAATTCGCTTTAGTTACCATCAAAATGGAAATGAAGTGTGAAGAGTAAAAATGTAAAAATAATGATTAATAAAAATAATGATTAATGTTAAAAATAAAATTTTAAATTAATAAAAATCTATTAAGAATGATGATAAAAAATTTAAATAGTTTTTAAATTATCTTAAGTTTTTGTTATTATCATTAACTTATTTTGTTATTACTTCACTTTGTTTTATTTCATGACTTATTGTGTAAAATCTATTTTATTTACTATTATTTTAATTTAATTTTTAATATTTATTTTTATTCATTAGGATTATAAAAATATCTACTTTTTATATAAAATTAATTATGAATAATTATTTCATATTTAGTTTGGCTCTAATTAATATACTTGAAAATAAATAAGTTTGATAAAATTAATAATATATATTAGATTGAAATTAGAGAAAAAAATGTTAAAAGTAACTTTACGAATAAGAATGAATAGGATGATATATTTGTATTAAAGACAACTAAGAATAAAAATGTAATTTTGTTATAACAAAAATCTATCAAGAATAAATAATTCTAGAAACATCTTTCTATATCTATATTAAATTTGGTGTGTTGAAATATTTTTTAATTTTTGTGATCTTAAAATATGCTATATAAAAAAATTAAAACTCAAAAGTTATTCTCTTTTTGAAATAAAAAAAAAATAAGTTCATATAAATTGAAAAGGTCGGATTCCTATATTAAAAATGAGATATATATGTGTTATTATTAAAATGATCATATATTTTTTTTTAAATCGTTTGGCTTCCTTCTATTAATTTGTGCATATGTGTGGAGTTTTAATAATTTGAACATTTTAATATAGAAACATAATGATTTGAAAACTTTAATTCTTCGTTTTAATTTCTAATTTGTTACATATTTGAAAATTACATTAAAAAAAGCTTAAAAACGCAATGTAACAATTTAAGATACTTTTATAAAAAAAATAGTTTAAAAATGTAATGAAATATGGTTGACTCCCTTATTTTTTTCGAAACAAAAAAAATTACATATATTGTTTGAAAATAACGTAAGAACTAAAAAGTAATATGAATCAGAGTGAAATGACAATTAAAAGTATGTGAGAATTATATAAGAAATCACTTGTATCACATAAAATAAAATAGATGTAGTAACATATATTATTCGAAAATGACACAAAAGATACATAAATTAATAATTTAAAATATTTTTTTAAGAAAACACATAAAAATAAATTTAGTTCATTTTTTCAAATTTCATTTGTGTTACATAAATTAAAAGAAAAAAACTAACATATTGGGTTTGCGCTAGCGCAGATACTTGATATCTAGCATAGTTAAAAGTATGGTCATGGTAAAGCCATTTATTAAAATTGTTCACATATTTCACTTAGATACCTCAGTACGCGCGCGAGTGCACACACACACACACACGAGGCACACAAACACACACACACACACACGCGCGCGCGCGCATACACATATCTTTAATTAGTTTATTATTTTCAATATTTTATATATTTTATGTCAAATTTGGACTTGTAAAAATTGTAAATATTTTATTTCTTATTAAGATCCAAAATTACAATTATATTGTTATAGTTTTTCAAATTCGAAGTTAATAAGTTACTTTGTAAATATTTTTTTGTATTTAGTTTGCCTCTAGCCTTTAATCTTATTAATTTAAGATAATGAACGTTGATATTTCAAAAAAAAAACTATTTTGTATTCATGTGAGTTTTACAATTTTTTCGAAAATTTCTACTCACTTAACATTTTTGAAATTTAGTTTATCACATACATAAGTAAAAAAAATATTTGATCGCCTTTTCAAATATCGTATAGTTGTAAAAAAACGGAAAAAACTGAAAGAATCAATATAATTGGTTTAGATTTTTTTAATGAAAAACCAAATCAAATTGATCTATGTACACTCCTAGTTTGCATTTCTACTCTCAAATTCTCCATCAATGATAGGTTAAATTAGCATAAGAGCGGTTGTCATGTTCTAGCAAAGTGATTAATTCTGCGGAGTCTGTATTGATCTCAAGAGCATGAAGCTTATATTTTATAGCCATAAGGAGTCATTGTCTTAGGGCTCGTATTTATGCCAAAAAATATCAAAATTGATTATAGCTTTTCGTATGACAATTGGACATCAATAAAAGAGGGGGGGGGGGGGGGGGCTTATATCATATTCTTAAAGAGCCAAATGGGGAGGGAATTGAAATGTGCACCTTAAAAATTCCCAACGATGAAATCAACAAAAAATAAAAATTTAATTACACGAAGAACATATCTCTTACCAATCGCTTAGACAAGTCAGTCCGGATGCTAGAGTAAAGTGGAAATCTTTAGGTAAAAGACTTGTGATATCAGAGAAAATGATCAAAATGGTCTTTAATATATAGAGTTTGAATTATTTTGATCCTTCATATATACTAGTTAATTGAAATAGTTTTGGGAAATTATATAAAATAACATATTATTAATTCAAATTAAATGTTATAGTCATAATTTATTTTATTTGTAATTTGCAACAAACATCCCTTTTTTTGGCTATCTGGTTCGTATACAATTAGTCATTTTCGGTATACACTTACCTATTTGGTATAAAAATGTCTAAAATGTGTTTGTGTTTATGTTTGTATTAAGCGAGAGAAAAATGTATATACAAATACATATATTTTCGTCCTAAACACCTAGGGTCGTTGGTAAGCCGCATTAGAAGAAATACTCCATGTATTAGGCAAAGTATTATTTAGTACTATGTTTGGTAGGAATTTGGGCCTATGTATAACTAATCCATGGATTAGTTATACCTCCTACATAGTACTATAGGACGTATTACTAATACCTTCCATTTTATTTATAGGATATAATACCATGAGATAAGTCTATGTAAAGACAAAAATATCCCTCAAATCTTTTAAATTATTTTATTTATTTTCTTGATTTTATGATTTATATTTGTACTATTATTTTAAATAAATTAACTTACAAATTACTTAAAGAGAGTTGTTTGTTACTAAATAAATTCAATAATTGAAATGTGAGTATATGACGTTTGTGATCTTAATTGAATATCATATATTTATATAAAAGAGAACCCTAAGCCCGCCTATGCAGCGTCACCACAAGTCAAGATTCTCTTTTAACTTATTTATTTTCAAAATCAACCTTCATTTTCATGAAAAGTTGCGAATTTTATGAAAAGTTGCGACATTTACAAAAAGTTAGGACTTTTTATGAAAAATTGCGACTTTTACGAAGAGTTGTGAATTTTATGAAGAGTTGCAACTTTAATGAAAAATTGTAACTTTATGAAAGATTGTGACTTGTCCGAAGAGTTGTGACCTTTCCGATAAGGCACAATAAACATTTATTCACACTACCCTTTGTTGTTTACAAATAGAGGGATCGCCTCTCATTTCAAAACAATGAAAATTCTGAACTATTTCTTCTTCCGCACAATTAAATATTCGCGCACTTTGCTCCTGACTAACTAACACCATTGTTTTTCTATCAACACAATGGTGAATGAAGTCGATCTGTCGTGAGAGGATTTATTCCTTTAAACCTCGGGCACTAAAATGACATAATTTCCTTAAGGGAATAATGTGCATTCAATGGGCTCGATGTTTTCCTTTATATTTCATTTTATTATTACATATCCTCATATATTTTTTACGGTCATTAATTTATGATTATTTTGTATGTTTGAGTACATTTATTTAAGCTTTGTTTTATATGTTTATGTTTTTTATCATTATGTTGAAGTAAAGATATGTTAATCAAGAGTTTGATGTAATCATTAGACTATTGGTGTCATGTATATTAGAATTCTTTAACTTGTAAAATACATGACTTTGATCTTTATAGAGTTTTCAGTGGCTAAAAGATTCATCGGATGTCCAAGAAGCGACTTTGAGTGTTCAAAGTTATGGTGGTCTACACTACCTTAGAGAATTATTTATTCAAATGTCTATCTTATCGAAGCATTCAGTCGATTAATGACATCCAAAAAAAATAAAGGAATGTAGTGGATGGTAAGTATTGTACTCAACCTTAATCAAACATTTGGGGTTCAAATTTTGAGTTTGAAGTCAATGAATTACCCTTCAAAGTAGGATGAATGTATATTAATTAAATATTAAAGAAATAATTATCTCCTTATAAATACATAAACAACTAAATATGTCTTTTGACTATCAAAGTAGTGTCACTGCGTATGATTTTGAACAAGGGACTTGCCAAGACATCATTTAATCTAAATTATTTGAGCGACATACGTTATTTCATTGAACTTCAAGAAATGTGTTTTATAGTTTAATTATCTTATCAAGTACACAACTAACTATATAAGACATATAATATTAAGATTTTGTATGTAGAGACCTTGAATAGGAGAAAAATTCTTGCAATTGATAATAAATAAAATGTTTGAACCACCTTTTGAATATACAAATATAGACAATGAAACAGTTACAAATATTTTAAAAAGACTTTAGTGATGAACAATTACAGTAAAATAAAGAATTGATAATAAAATTCACTTAGAATGAAATTTTTTCATTTTAAGATTAAAAAAATATTTTGTTTCTTCTTTGGGTAAAATATTCTTGACAATTTATCGTAGGGTTTTACCCTCTCAAAAACACTTAAATTATCAAGTATTCAGAAGTAGATTATTGACGTAGTTCACGCGCGGGCAATATATATATATATATAAACTGAAGAGTTTAATATTAAAACTATACCTTGCAATTTTTATGTGTAAATTTAGATGGTTTATTCAATTTTACCATTGTTGGCGTCTTTTCAATTTTAAAAGTAGATGGTTTATCTTTATAAAATTGAAAAATGACATTTTGTGAGTGATCAATTTATTAAGATGACAATTATTTATCCTCAAATGATTCAAGCGAAAAATAGCAAACGTGATAAGAAAATTGTTCCTCTCATAACTAGTTAGAAGACCATAAAAAAATAATTTTGTCCCTGAATTATCTATCTTGACCCAATTACCTAATAATTCAAGGGTATAATTAGTAACAAATTTTTTATAGAGTTTTAATTCAAACACAAGATGAGGTGGGAAATAATGAACCAAACACTTGATAGAAATAAATCATGTATTACTAATCCCTACACTACTAATTCATGCATTGGAAATCCATGCATTATTTATTTTCTGTATCAAACGATCTCTTATAATTATACAAATACAGATCTTATTATAAAAATTACAATATATAAATGAATTTATACAAAACCAAACAATTTGTATAAAATTTAATGTATCTAGCGAATTATACAAATCAAAAGCTTCATAGCAAACATGATTTTTACGTTTACTATATGTAAAAGTTGCTCAATAGTTTTTGTTGTCTGAATATGTGATCATTTTGATCCTAAACTCTAACTCTCCTAAAAAAGTAGTCTGCTCCCCTCTCGCTTCATCACAACTCCTTATGCATTCTCATTCTTAACATTATTTTTAACTCTTCATCTTCTTGATCCATCATTTATATTAAAAGAACCGTCACAAGGTTTTCTCATAGACCCATATCTAGGAATTTCAAAAATTCGCCCTAAAACAATAATATAAAATGAACCATCAGATAAAAAGCTAAGGTTTTTTTTTTTGAAATTCCAACTCAGGGTTTTCAAATCCAAATAAGTTTTTTTTCACTTAAATATTAATATGCAATTTTCATACATAAATACATGTATATACATATGTATAATACAAGAAAATGGATTTTTAACATCCAAATTTTAACCAAAAAAATATAAATCTGGTCATTATAAATATATTTATAGCGTCAATTTTTTTTCGTTAAAGACTACTTTAATGTAGTATTAGTAAGGCAACAATATTCAAACCGCAATTTGTTTTATAGCCACACGTTAATAATAAAAATTTTACTCATATATTTATTTTCCCCTTTTGTATTTCACAAAAGACTTATTACACTCCCCTTACCCCACCCCCACCCGTACCACCTATTTGTGGTCTCACATTGCCCCTACCCCCTAGTTCTGGTCTCACACTACCCCCACCACTCTGTAAGAACACATGAAAGAAGAAATCTTGATTTTTCCACAGAAGTTCACGCACATCGAAATGATGCGTATGTTTCTCCAGAATATGTATTTCATCTTCTCCGCTAGAAATAGCGATACCCAAGGGAGTGAATAACTCAAATCCTTATTCGTAGTGACTCTTTAGTTCCACTTCAAAAGTTGATTTGTTGGAGAAAAATCAGCAAAGCACACCACAATAATGGTGGTACCATTTCTAAAATCAAGGTTTGTTTGCAAAAATTAAAATATCTCTCTCTGTTGAAGCTGTCTATTTTTTCTAATTAGAGAAGTTGGATTTTTCTTTTACTTCAAATTTCACCTCAGTTTTGCTGGTCTTTGCTGCGATTGGTAGTAACTTGACATATTCTTGGACTTTCCTTCTCTTTAAAGTAAGTTTAGTTTGTTTTGACTATGAATTGTTATGTGGAAATCTGATCTTAAACATTTTTGTGTTTATGCTTTATGAAATCATTAGTTTTTCAGTGGGTTTTAGTGCACATGCTTTTAAATTATGTACTACTCATTAATGCAGCATATGTTTATAGGTATTAATGTGTTTACTGTTGGTAGCCTCGATTGACAATCAAAAGAAGTCGCAATAGTTAAATTATTGAATAAATATATCAGTTACGTAATTTCCGTTATAAAATTTAATCTAATTAACAAAAACTAGAATTTCTTATGCCTGTTTACATTATATTTGTTATTGTTCTGGTCATAACAAAGTTTAAGTTATTTAACTCATATGAATTCAAATTACTATCTTTCCAATAACCAAAAGAGTGGTCGAGGACCCTACCTTCTATGTACATAAGACGCTTTATAATCTTTGCAAAAAAATGTACCAAGGAGGAATTTTATATAATCTTTTTGCCAATTCTTTGGTAACTTTAATTCTATAACTTAAGATAAAAGATTAGTTTTGCTACACCTAAGTGTAATGTATGAAATTCGACCCTTTTGTTGTATCTGTGTTGTATTGTTACTTTATGTTTATTTTGTATCATCTACAAGAGCAGATACATCTTGAATTTCCCAATCAAAGTGGGGAATAAATGGCTAAATTTTCACTTTGCAAACTTTGAAAACTTGGTTGAATACAAATCATTTGTACCTATGTTTATTTAGCCAAAATATGTTGTAATCCATTCACACTCGGTGTTGAGGAATTTCTACTACCCCTGTTAAACACAGACAACAGTTTGCACCTACATGTTTAGGCTCATAATTCGAGTCTTCGTAAGCAACTTGTTCTAGTTTGCAAACCAGAGGATAAATTTAATTATGCTTTGGTTGCATATAATTTGTCCAAGTAAGATGTGCTTCCCAAAGACTGATCGGGATCCCTTTAACTCTTTTACTCCTGGTGGATAATTACGTACATTTCACTCTGTCAACTTGAACTTTATCTTTTGGCACTAATCAACCATCCCATTCTTTTTAGATACGTTGAAATTTTCCAATAATAACAACAATGTATAGGTTGTATGTGATCTCATATATTGCCATATTACTTCATATACACTGCATGTGTCCATGTTACCTAGAGGATATAATTATTCTGAAACCTTCCATATAGTAGTTTTCCAAAATAAGCTTCATTCTATTTCAGACATCCCTTAACTTTTAGTCCCCAAAATTTATTTATGGGAGGCACACCTCATCCCAAACAATCAAAGCTGTCATTCTATTATCTACAACACCTTTCCATACAAAGTTCTGATGATATTTTCTCTACTTTAGGAAAAGTTTGACTGTGATAACATGAATGATCAAAGAGATAATTTTTTGCAACATATGAGAAAGCTTTTGAACAATTTGAGATGATCACTGCACAAGAATATGAAATCCAGGTCATTGCACCAGTTTCTAAAAGATTTCCAATAGGAGTAGACTAGAGAGATTGGGAATGGTTGGTCAAGGAACATTATTTATCTAATAAGTTTAAGGTATGATTGCATAAATATTGATTAATATCATTTTATTTCCAAGTCACATATGATTACTCATTTGGAATAGTTCTTTTGATTAAATGATTTAATTCTGTCAAGATGATGCAAAGTAGTCACGAAGTTAATTTTAGAATAAAAATAGAATCATTAAACAAGCTTGTGATAATTTTAGCTTGTGTTGTTAACGCAGAAAACGAGTAAAGAAACACAATCAACATATCTAAGTTGTGTATGCCTCATCGTATGGGTAGCAAACTTATAATAGATATTATTTACGAACTGATAAATAAATCACGAAACCCTACAAGGAAACCTCCTTTTTGTATGAAAGATCTTATAGTACTTCTTTTTGTTGTTAAGGGAGGCAAAGGTAGTAATCCACCAAACATGATAACTATCTTCTTTGAGACTCGTAAAAAGGGAAATGAGCTTTTTTTTAAAAAAAATCAATTTTGAGCTCAGGGCTCATTTTATTTCATAAGTAACAAAATTCTGGAAAAAACAACTAAAAAACAAACTAAAATAAAAAAAAATAACAACACATAAAAAGAAATACATCTACTCTGTCCACCTAGCCCAAAATGTCCCTATCCTCTTCTATTTCTAACCCTACACTATCATTACTTTCCCTTTTCTTGTTAAATGTTCCGCTTCCTCGAATGTTCTCTCCATTGTGAGCTCTAATCCTCAACATTAATTCCTCATCATTTGAAGACAATCAGAAAAAGTTGGTACTTTATGGATTCGGCCATGTTCTTTCAACTTTGTCAACATTTGAAGAATCACATCTTTTCCTTTGTGAATTCTAAGTTATTCCTTCACCTCTTAAGGATACCTCCATGTATTCTCTGGATCTTCTTTTTTTCGTGAATTCAAAAGGTATATTTCTTGTATTTTTCTTTGTTGTGACTTCTCATATTTGAACTCCAATTGTGTTTCTCAGGTGGGTGGTACGATTCCAATTCCAATTTTACTTTAAGATGTGCTTTGACATCACTCCATTAAGATCTACTCTTCACCTGTTATCCTCCCTTTATTCCGGCCTTCTGATATCTTAATCCTCCTTTTCTCACAGCTAGTCATGAGGTAAAGACGTGTCTGGCTCTCGAGAGGTTCCTCTGGTTGGTAGATCTTCATTTTCCTTGTCTTGATCCTCAAACTCATGACTTGTCTCTTATCCATGTTTAGAATTTTTCTGCATATTACTGGTAGTTGATTAAACTTGTTGTATACTTGCTTTTCTATGTGATTATGAGCATTGTAAGCGCCAACTAACTGATCACCCTCTCTGAACGTGTTTAACTTGTATTCCTTTCTTCTCAATTATAGCAATAGAATCTTCCAAAATCTCATTCAATTCCCAAGGAATTTTCCATTCCTTTAACAAGAAATTTCTTATTCCCAAGGAATCTGTTTCCACAATCACTTTTCTATGTTGACGCTTTCCGCAATAACTTAGTGCCTTCATTACCGCTACTGCCTCCGCCATTATATTTTTGGTAATCCCTATTTGTTGCACCTTTGAAAAGATCAGTTCCCCCCCTCATCCCTAATACAAAATGCATATGCACTCTCTCGTGGATTTCCTTTAGATGACCCATCTGTATTACACTTAACCCAATCCTCTTTGGTTTTTGCCAACAAATAGCCTGATAGTACAATTTAGGCTTGTAATGGTAGAAATATTTCACAATTCCTTCCCGATGTGTTGGACTTGTGATCCACGGTTAAGTATGCTTGATAATGATTGATTATGTGTTCTCACTGTTGAACCATCTTGAACAGGCTCACATTCTTATCATGTCTCCTTGTATTCCTTCTTTTCCAAAGTTCCTATAATAAGATTGTCGATCAAACTTAAAAATCCTTTTTATCTTAAGTGGGCCTTTAGCTTTCCACCAATTGGTAATCACGTATTGTAGTTGTATTCCATGCAACTTTATACCTGCACAAAAAGCAAACTTCTCCCATAACTTTTGGGCTATAGGAGATGTTAGAAATAAGTGCTCCATTGTCTCCGATTTGTGCTCATCATCACAACAATGACTTCTCGAGACAACATCCATCCTTATTCTTTTCAAGTTATCATCTGTGGTGATTCTCCTCTTCCAGACCCTCCAATGGAAAAAATTGATTTTAAAAGGGAGTCCTTTAATCCAATTTCATTAAACCAATCCCCACCTTCTCTTCTTTTCCTAATCATGTTAAAAGCTGATTTGACAGAGAATTCCTCCTTAATATTTCCCATTCACCATGCGTGATCTAAACCCTGAGTATCAATTGGTTTGATATTTTTCATAATGTATCTCGCCATATCTTTAGAAACAACACTTTCTATTTTTTCTCTATTCCACCCATTATTATTGATGAAGCTTCTGACCTCAAGTTCTGATCTATCTGGTCCATTCTCTTCAATATAATACAAAGCTCCTTGTTGTGTTCAGTTGTCATACCAAAAACTGCTATTTCCAGTTTTAATTTGCCATCATATTTCATGTTCCACTTCCTCCCTGACCATCACCATTATCTTCCAGACATGGGACCCCCTCTTCCTTTGGCTACTACTAGATGATCCTTTTTGCAGTATTTATTCCACATGAAATTACCCCACAATGAGTTTGGGTTTACTATAAAATTCCACCATAACTTTGCAAATAAGGCACCTGCAACATCATGTAGGGACCTGAATGCAACTCCTCCTTCATTATATGGATAACACAATTCATCCCAAGCTACCCAGTGTTTTCCTTTCAGCGCTCCAGTCTTTCCCCAGAAAAACTTAGCAAATAATTGATAAATTTTGTTGATGACTCCTTTAGTAGGATTCAAAGTACATAACAAATACACTGGCATTGATTGAAGCACATGTGCTACCAATATATGCCTACCACCATGTTAACACATAATCCTTCTGCTAATCTTTCCTAATAGATCCTCACAATAAGCTAATTTTTTCCTCCCGTAGAAAGCTGGACATCCTAAGTATGTGAATGGTACATGGCGCTGATTTATTCCTGTCCATTTTCTGATTTTATGTCCTTGCACCGCTGAAATTTTTTCGTGTAGATAGAAAAAACACTTGCTCTTGTTTATCATTTGTCCAGAAATCTGTTCATATTTGGCCAATACACCCATCATCTTCTTGATCAATTTTTTCTCTCCCGAACAAAACAAAATAGTATTGTCGGCATATGACAAGTGATTGATATTTGGACTACACTTAGGCATACCAAATCCCCTATATTCAACGTCTTCATGTAATTTATTCACCTATCTGGCCAACACTTCTGCTGCAATAATAAATAGTGTTGGTGATAGTGGATCACCTTGTTTAAGCCCCCTTGATGATTGAAAGAACCCATAAGCTTGGTCATTCACTAATATTGAGTACCAATTGCTTGATACTAGTCTCCACACCATATCAATAAGAATCTCCGAAAAGCCAAATTTCCTCAAAATCTTTGCAAGAAATAGCCATGAGACTCTATTATACGCCATTGCCATATCCAGCTTTACCACCACATTCTGACACTTATTCCGGATCCCAATACCTCTAATAATCTCTTATATAAGCAACACAATCTCCGTAATACTTTTTCCTTTTATGAATCCCGTTTGGTTTGCGGAAATCAGCCTCGGAAGGACCTTCACCAATATTTCATGAAGCATTCTCGATATGATTTTATTGGCAAAAGTACTAAGACTAATTGTCCTTAAATCTGCAAAAGCTTTAACATTCTCATTCTTAGGGATTAGGACTAGATTCGTATGAGTAATGAATCTTGGCAGTCTTTGTCCACAAAAAAGGCTCGAACCATCTTAGTTATATCATCTCCTATAATCTCCCAACTCTTCTAAAAAAGTACCAGAGAAACCATCCTGTCCACTAGTGCGATCGCCATTTAGTTCGTTGACTACTATTTTCACCTCTTCACTGGTTGGAACTCTACTGATCTCATCATTATGCTCTTGTATAATTAGACATGGGATATTGTCTAGCATCTCAGGATGCATCATCACATCTGTTTCTTTGAACAGACTCTCATAAAATTCCTTTGTTGCTGCACCAGTTTGTTCCTCTGTAGTAACCACTTCCCCCTGAGCTGTTTGTATTTCTCCAATATGCAACTTTTTCCTTCTCCGCTTGACAAAAGCATGAAAAAACTTTGTATTTCTATCTCCATCCTTAAACCATTTAATTCTCGCCTTTTGTCTCCAATATTCTTCCTCGATGTTTAAATACTTTCCAAGTTCAGCTTCTGTCTTATTTAGCTCACATCGATTTCCTTCTGTAGGACTTATCTTCAATTGTATTTCTTTAACCTTGACCAAGTCTTCTAACTTTGCCATTTTTTTCAAAAATGTTCCCATTCGTTTTATTACTCCATTCAGTAAGTGACTTCTTCACTCTCTTCATCTTATCATGGTATTCTGAAAAAGGATCTCCCACAAAATCGATCTACCAGGCCTCAGTTACAAATTTTAGATATTCAAGTTGATTAGTCCAAAAACTAAGAAATTTGAATGGCTTGATGACATTCTTATCCATAGAATTACATTGGACTAATAACGGAGCATGGTCAGATCTTTTCCTTATCAGATGTTAAACCTTGCTGCTAGGCATTAATTCCAAAAATTCTTGATTTACCAAAATCCTATCAAGCTTCTTAAATATACAATGCTCCTCTATTCTTCCATTCCACCATGTGTATTGACTCCCTATTGATTGCAATTCAGTAAGTGCACAATTGTTAATGCAATGTGCAAAGTCTGAGGCCTCATTAAATGTGAAAGGGAGCCCTCCCAATTTTTCTTCTACATTTAAAATAACGTTAAAATCCCCTCCCACCAACCACGGTTCTGTGCTAGATACTCCCACACTCTCTATGTCCTCCCACAACTCCAACATTCCATAGCATTACATCATGCATACACATAAGTAATACTAAAGAACTTGCTGTGATAGCACAATTTCACTGTCATTTGTTAATAATTATCTACAATCACCTGCCCATTCCAATGATCTTTCCAAAGTACCCATATCTTAGCAGTTGAGTTCACTGCGGCTCTATCAAAGCCAAGTCTTCTTTTATAATGCTCTATCTCTCCTGTATCTTGAAAAGGTTCCAGCAGAGCTGTAAATTGAAAATGATTTCTTCTATTCATCTCTATTACTTTCTCAAAAGAATTTTGAGAGTTAACAGATATGATATTCCAGAATAGAATTTGTCCCATCATTGAGAAAATGTATCCTCCATGTCCCTACCCCTCGTTGTTCTAACTTAAAGTGGTACAATCGATTGTCCTGTTCTACCTTTTCTAAATCCACATTTTAGATCAGCACTTTGTTTTGGAGACAGATCCCCTGCTTTTCAAGCACTTAGAATATTCATTTCCAAGTTTTCTTCTTCTTCTTCTTCTTGACACCTCCTCTTCTGATCTGGGGTCACTTCATTCATGTCTTCAAAATTCTTCTCTTGTGAACTTGGCTCAATTATGCTTATTGGATGTGGTAAAACTTTCTTTTGTGCATTTTTTGTTTCATAACTTGGCTGCCATACTATTATTGTTGAATTCTCCCCCATTTCTCCTGATGTCCTTTCTTTTTGTTCTTGATTGGTCTCTTTCAAACTCTTCTTTTTTCTGTTCTAACTTCTAATGTATCTCCTTGTCCTTCTTCCCTATTTGATTTTTGAAAACATTTTCTACCCACCTCCTTTTTGATGGAATCTCCTTTAATTCTATTTCCGCTGCCTCCATGTCTTCTGACTCTTTTAGAGCTTCAGATTTGTTTTTAACTCCATTTTCTCCTCAACTCCGCTGTGTGATTGTGGTTGTTTCAGATTCCACACTTGTTGTCTACCCTTAATTTAATATTTCTTATTTTTTTGAACTTGTAAGTCCTCTTTGTTTCCTTCGATTTCCACATTTTCCCCCAGTTTTATTTTTGCCTCTTCGCGTACTATTCTATTTGCTCTACCATGTTGTTTCTCCCCAACTCCTTCTTTGTTTCTTCTATCTTCTTAGGAAAAAATTCAGGGTGTAAAGTATAACATTCTTGCTCATTATGTCCTTGCAGTCTACAATAAGCACAATATTTTGGGACATAGTCATATTTTATCCGAACCCATTTTTACACCACATCCCTTGTGCGCTTCCTAACTCCAATGGTAATCCTTTTTTGAAAATCTTCTAATAGATCAACCTCAACCTTTACCCTTGCACAACTAGGTCTTGTTTGAGTCTTTGTTTCCATATCAACTTGCAAAGGCTTCTCTACTGCAGCAGCCAAAGAAAAAATTGCCTCTTTCACAAAGAAATTAGGGGGAAGGGATGGAAAGGATATCCAAGCAATAGCTGTTGTTATTTCTTCCTCTGAGTCGAACATTGCGTCCCACTATAGGGTTCTCATCGGGTATGAACATTGGGGATGAGTTAGGTAAAATGCTAGATTTGATAGTAAATTACATAAACCTCCATGTTTGCCGCTCTCATTAATACATGTTGATTACCCAAGAGTCCAATTTTATCAATTCACATTGTTTAGGGATTATGAATCTTAGTTATATGATCTCTGGCATTCCATACGAAAACATTCCAATGACCGCATATTCAAGATTCTCTTTGTAAATCATCTGTGTTACCTCATCTTCTTCCCATATTAGTCTGGGTTCTCCATGTAAATATGAGATTGGTCTCATTGGTAGCGATTTAGTATTACTAGGTTTTGTTTAAATAATGACGCAAACTCCTTCTGCATGTCTGTCTTTAGCAACCTTTGACCAGTCTCCGGGAAGGACTAATCTTGTATCGTGGTGGCCATAGCCACCGGCGTTGATCAAAAAGAAACAAATTGAAATTATCAACGGCTAGGTTTTATTATGATTTCTTTGGAAATGAGCTTGTCGAACCCGAAACTAACGAAAAATATATATGTTCATCGTTAGATTTTATTTAACATTTTCTCTCTGGATTGATTCAGTGAAATATTTTAAACATTCTTGTATTTTATAGGCTGAAATTCAAGAGCTTGTATAATCTGAACCGTCTCTTACTAATATTGAGGTAGTGGAATAGTGCTTTGGACCTCAATGCAAAAGTCATGCAGTTAGATTTGGTGGTGGGATAACCACTAAGGAGTTGAAAGGAGGTAGTACTTCTAAGGCTGTGTTGTTGGAAGAACTGAAAACAACTCAAAAAGAAAAGGAATCACTGCAATTGTGTATTGATATTCTAGAGAGTAAATATGATCGCCTTGAAAATATTGTGGTTCATCAGCATCCATCACCTCCACTATGTTAGGAAACTTTTCATTAGCTATGCCATGATGTGTATTTCTCAATGAATTTAGTGATGTCATTAACAAGTGCTCATCTTTGATAAGGGTTTTGCTAATGCAGTGGTCTGTCTTTCTATGATAAGTTGATTTTAGAGAGTAGGCAGTCTTCAGTTGTACTACTTTCCATGATGAACGAGTTTACATGCTTATAGAATTATGTATATCTCTGTCTCAATCAGGATGTATTCCTATATTCTGAACTGAGTTTCTTTTTTGCATGTTCACCCTAGTATTTGTGTTGCGTGTTAAATCTCTATTGTGTTAAATCTCTATTGTGTAGTTTTAGAATAATGATCTCTAAACTTGTTGACCTTTTTGAATTTTGTAAATGCGAAAGATGGTTATCTCATTTTAGTCTATCTCTATAATAAGGTTCAGTCACATGTATAGATCAACTTGTATTAATAGAAGAAGTGGTCTAAGGTAGATAATACTACTTTCATCGATACATTTCTTTCACTGTTGGATGTTTGTTTCTTGGTAAACGGAATAATTTGGTCAGCAAGGATTTTTCATTCATAACCAAATTATTTAGTACAAACAAAGGAGTGATGTCCTAACTGCTATTTTTCATTCATAACCAAACTATTTAGTTCAAACAAAGGAGTGATGGCCTAACTGCTATATATCATTCTAGTCTAACCATATTCCTACTCATTATGATAGACAAAGAAAGAATATTTTATGTTTATTAGACCGCAAAAATGCCCAGGGATACAAAATTAGATTTTGAAGTGCATGCAACATGATTGCCTTTTGCTAGCCGCTAAAACGAATAGACTCGTCCTACACTCTTTTTGCAATATCACTGATAACCCCATGAAAGTCGAACCAGATGCACAGTTACACCATAAAAGTCTGATCAAAAGTCTCCCCTGTTTTACTACCAAACACAATGGCATGTGGCACTTGTATACCAATTTTTCAGGCATGTCTACTTTTGCTAGACTTCTTTCGACAGCCATCCACATAATAAACTTGAACCTAGGGTGCACTCTATGTTGCAAGGTAATACTTTTCTAGTCGAGTTCAGAAAATATGGTTATCTACATCTTTTAAGTAGAGAACTTGCCTCCCCTCTGTACCTTTGCAAACTTAGCTATCAAAATACATCTCTAGACCCCAATATATTCCTCAGTATCCATGATGATGCAGATTTAGGTATTAGGACAGTTTCAATCTCCCTTCTTTTAATAAAATAATTGTATACCCATTAGATCCATAGACAATCCTTTCTCGCCACATCGTGCAATTGCTAATTATGTTTTGCCATAACTTTATTTAGTTCTATGGTATTGAATAACTTGCAGCATATAGTTTGCAATTGTTTCCTATGACACAAATGCTCTTCTGGACATTGTCATTGTCCGTGTCCATAAGAAGGTCGTGTAGGTTTTTTTTATCCTTGATCACTTTCTTAGGTAGAAGAAAGATGTGTGCAACAATCATGGAATCCAGAAATTACTGTTTTAATTAGTTGAACTTTACCTGCATAGGATGATAATTGGTAATTAGGATTTATTGTTCACCAAAGTGGATATTTACTAAAATAATTAGCAAGTATATATAAAAAACCAAAGGTTATTACTTGCTTACATAACTCAAAAAATTAAAAGCTACATCTACCTTATAAAAGTCTGGCTATACGGTAAATTGATATACCGTGGTTTCACAGTATTTTTAATGCTTATTCCTTAAGTTTAGTGTGTGTCCAAAAGCCTTTTTGTATTGATTTTTATGTAAGTTTCTCTTTATTTGCAGGAAATCTGTCCAAAGATGAACGCGAAAGTTTTTGAGCAAGAAATGCAGAAAAGTTACCACCTACGGAGCTTATGACGGTCCGTCGAGCTTGCGACGGTCTGTAGGTGGCAACATAGTGAAGCTGCTGAAGGAAGATGGGGAAGTCTGACCAAGTGTGGGATTACGGATGTTCATGATGGACCGTCATAGCCACGACGGTGCGTCCTGCTGGTTCGTCGCAACGATTAGAGAGTAGTCCAGTAACCAATTTGAAGTTTAAGTGTTATGGAACGGAGACCCTCGACGGACCTTCGTGCTTGGACCAGTCCGTCATACCTGCTATTGAGGGTGATGAAGAGAGCAGCAGAAGAATTTGTGAAGTATGGGACGACGAAGTTCATGACGGCCCGTCGTGACCACGATGGTCCGTCGACCCAGCCGCATTTTGAAAAATTTTCAGTAATTATAGTCCTTCTTTTATTAGGTTTTTATTTTTTTTATAAAAAGTTCGAAAAACCTTCTTTTTGGGGTTAGACTTTTTGCTGTTAGACTCTTTGTTAGTAAACTCTTTGATATTAGACTTTTTGATTGTTACATTTTTTCTGGAATTGATTGTTGGTGATTTTGTTGATTAATCAAGTGAAATTCTGAATTTCATTCTTTCTCATCAAAGTAAGTGCATGAATTCTTATATTAAATATATGAATATTGTGATTAAGACTATGGGTAACTAAACTCCATAACTAGGGTTGTAGGAACCATGAGTGAACAATGAGGTAAAATCTAACTAAAATAACAATTCCAGATTAGTGCCTTGCATGTATTGATAATTCTTTCGTTTAGATTTCTTTTTAACGGATGACCAATGTTAGAACTCGCCTTAATGCTACTTGTCGGACCAAGGAGGTAGATAATAGGAAAATTATTAACATAGATTTAGTGTATACTATCTAATAGACTAGTGTCGTTTGGTACGAGGTAATAACTTAGTCAAATATTGAATACAATGCTTTATATGAGGTAAAGGTAAAGGGTTAGTATAGCAACACACGTAGCCGGGCCAAGGTGCGGAGTGAAATTTTCTAGATGCCGGACCAAGGATTTAGAAATACATAACTTATCACTTTGAATGCAAGATAATAGGAAAGAATTGTTGTAGTTATAATTATCAAGTTAAGAACCTCTGGGGAAAACTCAAACCCTAGTTACTTTTATTAATTGATTAAACTCCAAGATTTGAATTTGTTAGTTGTTTACTTTAATTTAGTTAGTTATTTTCATTCATTTAGAAATAACCCCCCCTCTTTTATTCTTTTTTTTTCTAAGGAAATAATTGACTAAATAATAGTAATAATAGATTAAAGTTAAGTATGAACTATTTTCCTCGTGGGAACGATCCCAACCTCATTAGTTGGGTTCTTTACTTGATACGACCGCTTTACTTCTTATTTGAGAAGTAAGTTTGAGAGTATCAAATTTTGGCGCCGCTGCCGGGGAAAGTAGCTTTTAGATTAATTTAAACTTATTACTAAAGTTTAGTCGATATTTTCTTAATTTATTTTTTATTATTTTTGATTCTTGCAAAACTATCTTCCTTGTATGCCAAATGCATGGAGAGTAAGAGAACCCTTGTTTCCCTATGATCACGAATTAGAGCATACACTACGCAATATCAATCGAAACATGGATTAACAATGATGATCCGAACCAGAACATCCCAGCTCCTGTTGATGTTCATGGTCAGTTATTACCCCATGATCTGGGTGAAAATTAACAAAGGGGACAAAATCCTGCTCCACACCCTCAAGAATACTACAAAGGTTATGATAATATTGCAGACTCTGATAGGTCACTTGTCTTTCCCCCTCTACCACAAGGCCACACCTTTGTGGTAACTAGTAGTCTGATGCAAATGCTCATTGCTAGAGGTTTGTTTTCATGGCTACCTTCTGAGGTCCCACATGCCCATATAGCTAAGGTAAGGGCAGTGTGTAACGCTGTGTAGGGAGGCCTGATTTGGATTTGGATGTAATAGGCTAAGAGTATTTCCTCTCTCACTGACGGGAGAGGCTGCTATTTGGTTCACTAAGCTCCCTTATAACTCAATTTTCACTTGGAACCAACTAAGGGATGTTTTCTTAGCACGTTACTACCCGGTCTCCAAGAAACTAAACCACAAAGACAGAGTGAACAACTTTGTGGCACTACCAGTAGAGTCAGTTAGTAGTTCTTGGGATAAATTCACTTCATTTTTGAGAAGTGTCCCCAATCACCGCATAAATGATGAGTCACTGAAGGAATACTTCTATCGGGGAAAGGATGATAATAATAAAGCGGTATTGGATACTATAGCGGGTTGTTCTTATGGGGAGTGTCCTTATGCCGAGATTGTCAAAAAGTTAGAGAACATCACTCGGAGTAATAAAGCTTGGAGTACTAGGTAGTCAGATACGGGAGAAATACCTTCGCACTGCAATCCACTCACAACCCAGCCAAAGATGAGATTTGTGAAGAGATGGCTCAGATGAGAACTGAGCTTGGGTTGATATTAAAACATTTCACCTGGGGTGCAGAAAAGATAACTAAACCACCACAACCAAATGATGAATGCTATTATGTGGAGAATTTCTATGCAGTAAATGAGCAGCCGGGGAATTTCTGACCGAGTGCCCAAGGCTCAAATTAGGAGAATTGGAGCCAAGTTCAAGGAAACCAAGGTCGGATCTATGGTAACTATAACTGTGAGGGTCATTATGTCCGAGATGGAAACTACAACCGCGACAACAACTTCAACAAGGGTAACTATGGTAACAAAAATGATAGGAATGGGCCCTATGTCCCTCCTCAAAATCGTGAAGTTACTCCTAGGGATGGTAGAGATAGTATGGCGTGAGTTGAGGATATGTTGCACAAAGTGATGAGGAGGTTCGATGCTAATGATGAGCACATTAAAGTATTAAGGAGTGATTTAACGGGTATTAGGAAGAAAGTCGATACACATGCAATATCGATTAAGCAGCTTGAGTTGAAAATGGCCCAATTATCTGCGACTGTGAACACACGGCAATCGGGCACTCTTCTTAGCAACACTGTAAAAATCTGAAAAATGATGGACATTGTATGGCAATCACTACTCGGGGTGGTAAGCAAACCATTGACCCACCTATGCTGTCGAATGAGGAAAAGGTGATAAAATATAATGATAGAGGTTAGTGGTGAAGTAGAAGATAACACTGGAAAAGATGCTGAAGTGCCTACAAAGGTAATTCCCATGCCTAGACCCCCCCTTTCCTCAAATATTAGGGAAAAACACCGAGGATGGTAAATATCGGCCTTTTATAACAATGTTGAAGCATGTTTCTATCAATGTCCCTTTGGTAGAAGCTTTAGAACAAATGTCCGGTTATGCCAAGTTTATGAAAGATCTGGTTACAAAGAAAATATCAATCACTTTTGAGGATGATGATAGAATGCAGCATTGTAGTGCTATTGATACAAGATCTCTAGTACAAAAGAAAGAAGATCTGGGTGCGTTCACTATTCCTTGTACAGTCGGGTCATTACATTTTGCGAAAGCATTATTTGATCTGGGGGCAAACATAAATCTCATGCCCCTCTCGATTTACAAGAAGTTGGGTTTGGGTGATCCAAAGTCCACTGCGATGCGGCTACTGATGGCCAATCGAACAGTAAAAAGGTTAATAAGATTACTCCATGATGTGCTAGTAAAAGTGGAGTCGTTCATATTTCTGGTAGATTTTTTTATTCTTCATTGTGAAGTAGATTTTGAAGTGACTATTATTCTTGGGAGGCCATTCCTTGGTACGGGTGGAGCCTTAGTTGATATGAAAAAGGGGCAAATGAAATTTTGGTTGAGCAATGAAAAAGCGACCTTCAACATTTGTAGATCCATGAGGCAGAGTGGTGAGCTCCAATCGGTATCTGCTATATCCTACAAAGAAAAGATGAAGAAGCACTATGACCTAAAAATTAAAAAACGAGAGTTTATGGTTGGGATTTGGTGCTTTTATACATGTGTAGGTTGCGTTTGTTTCCGGGCAAGCTTAAGTCCAAATGGACTGGCCCTTACTTGGTTACCCAACTATTCCCTCATGGAGCAGTTGAGTTGGAAACCAAGGAGGGTGTGCGGTTTAAGGTAAATGGAAAACAAACAGAAATATATTCCGGGCATGCTGAATCAGAAAATGTAGTAATCGAGACATACCTTTTTGATGAAGTCTAAGTAATCAAGTTTCTTCAGTCGTGCAACGACGTTAAATCAGGCGCTTGTTGGGAGGCAACACATTACTTATAGATTTCTTTCTAGTAATGGTAGCATTTTCTACTAATGGGTTTTAAATTGGCAGGCACATCACCAGGAAATTCTGCAAAAAATCACCCTGCAACAGTCACTGACAGATACATTTACGGACCGTCACTCTTGAGACGGACCGTCACATGAATCCGTCGTTCCAGGTATGTCTTTCATTTACTTTCAAAATTAGGGCACACGAGACAGAACCCATGATGGACCATCGTATGTGCGACGGATCGTTGTTGGGGATTCATTGCTTCATTAACCAACATACCTGACCCAACCCGGTTGGGGACTTTTAAAATTTTCAACCTATAAAACCCTCTACCCCTTCATTTGAACGATTTCTTTCCCTCTTTGTCCCATTCCCTCCCTTTCAAAATTCCAATTTTCTACCTCTCTTTTAACTAATCACTTCCCAAAATCCCCAATTCCGGATATCTCCTTTCTACTGGTCGGAGTCTGCTGCTGTGGTTCAGTTCTTGCTAACCAAGTGCCTCCCTTTCTTGTTTTTCTCCTCTTCTCAGGTATGTGTCTCTAATCTCTACCCGTTTACATTGCATTTTTGTTTTAATTAGTATTATCCTATTCCTTTTTGGTGGATCTTCATTCTTTGATCAAATTTTGTGTGACCTAGGTTGAGAATCCTCGAATTACCTTGTTAAAACTCGAGAAATAGATGCTTTAGCATTGCTATTTTGCTAGGTATTTGGGTTAGAAACATGTAGGTTAGCACAAAGTATTCTATTTGAGTCACAAAGGAAGATTTTGGCATCCTCAGTTCTGTCACTGAATGACAGAACGAGACCCTGATGATGGACCGTCGTACCCACGACGGACCATCATAAGGTTTGTTCCAACACTCCACTATTTGTTTTCTCTAAGTTTCCACCAATGGACAGATGCGACGGACCATCGTTCCCACGATGATTTGTCTTGCACAACCGTCATGGTTGTCAGAGACCCTTGTCCTAAGGGTCTCTAACTTTTTCTAAGTGTCCACCAACGGACACATACGACAGACCGTCGTTCCCACGACGATATGTCCTGCACAACCGTCATGGTTGTTAGAGACCCTTGTCCTAAGGGTCTCCAAGTTTTTCTAAGTGTCCTCTGATGGAAACATGCGACGGACCATCATTAACACAATGGTTCGTCCTGCACAACCGTCATAGTTGTCAGAGACCCCTCTCCTAAGGGTCTCTATACTTTTTCTAATTACCCTACAACGGACATCGATGACGAACCGTCATTGTTACGATGGTCCATCCTGCTTATCCGTCATAACTATCAGAGACTTTCCTTCAGGGGTCTCCACATAAACATAGTTGAAGTAAGACATGACGGACCCCATGACGGTCCGTCGCACTCACGACGAGCCATCACCTGGTCCGTCGTGTTTCACTGTATCTATAGAGACATCATTACAGCTTTGCTCTTATATTTATTTTGTGTTGTTTTTGCTTGTTTTGTTTGCTCTATCTAGTACTAATATTGATTCCTTACAGGTACTATCTCTAATGTCACCAAAACAAGAACGAGTTTACGCATGAGGGCGTTCAAAGTCTTTTGCCCCGTCTGCCCGCTTGGTCAAAGGCTCTGATTATAAGCATGATCCCGAGTACGTGCCCCCAGGCACTACCACTCCATCACGAGCTGCACGTGCGACCATAGCTACGCCCAAAAAGGTGGCCTCCGGCGTAGTCACTTCCTCCTAGTCTGATGAGCAGCGCAGACTGACCGACACACCTTCTGAATCAGCTACACATGAAGAAGGAGTGTCTAATTTCTTAGGAGTTTCGTGGTCGGAAGAAGCCTTCGGGTTCGCAAAAGTCCCTGCACCCGCCACAGCTGCACATTCTGCCTCGTCTGATGAGGCTGACAGTCCGATTCCACTCCAGGCTCACCGACTGGTGCTCCCACCCCGATTGTCAACCAACCAAACCGGTGGTGTGTCAACGGGCAATACCAAGTGTATTCAGACGCCAAGTTTCTAAATGACAAAGGCGTCATGACACGGACCCTTACACTGGAGAGACGGGTCCTTACGGGAAGTCTCCCCACCATGTCAGAGATCCACAATCTCTTCACCAGACACCATCTAGAGTGGACGGCTCGTTCTTGAGGCCTCTATAGTGAGGAGTTGGTCCGAGTTTTATGCCTCTTATGTGGCTCCGATCACAGATAGATAGGCGGGTTGCCACCGCCAAACAGGCCCCACTTGAGAACATCCGAGTACGCGACACATAGTTCGACATCTCCCTGCCTGCCATCCGCCGGTATCTGTAAGGCGAGGTTGTTGATGCCAACATGACCATTTCACCGCCGAGTTCGACTACCGGTGGAAAATTGTAAAAGATGGACAATTTTTGCGTGAGCCATCGCTGAGAGAGACCACCAAGAGGTGGATGACCCTGCACTTGTCTATTGATGCAGAGGGTGCCAACTGGGTCACGAAGCCGAAGGGAGCCATCAAGAAGGCTAACTTGACCTTCACGGCTAAGTTCTTATGGTTGATTGTCCACCACTGCCTTTCCCCCACGGCTACTAATAATACAGGCACATGGGATCGCGCAATTCTGATGGCGGAGATGATAGCCATGTTTGAGGTGGACTTCGCTTGGCTTCTACAGGTGGTCATGCATGAGAGGGATTTCAAGGTCACAACTACTTACCCTTTTCCATGCATGATATTATCCTTATGCAGGTCCGCAGGTGGGCCCATCTAGCACATTGATCAGCTCAAGACTCCGTTGGGCACTGTTGATATCGGCCTCATCAGGGATGAGGACAATGAGTTGGCTCCATGCAGAGGGCCCCATCCAGAGTTGCCTCCACTTGGTGAAAATCTAGGTGATACGGTAGCACATGCTCGATTGGCTACGCAGGCTACTTCAGCGACCACTGACACTACCCCGGTCGAGTCTATCCCGGGTAGTAGCATTTCCCCTAACTCCTCTCTCTCAGCCATTTCCCTGCTCTGGTCCGCTTGGTAGGGTCCAAAAACTAGAGCTCAGATGACCACACTTCTGCATCACATCCATTCTTGGATGCAGAGGTCTATTACTGAGACGGAGAAGCGCATGGAGTGTAAAATGGTCAAGCACACAGAGCAGAAGATTGCTGAGGTTCATCAGCGCTTGGATGATTTTGAGTTGCGGTGCTATCCCGTCCAACCCCTCAGGTGGACGTTTCGACCCTTCAAGCTGCGGTTGAGAGTCTGCGAGCGGATATTGATATGATCTTAGAGGCTAGGGTGCCTAAGTCTGAGGCCTCTTTTGCAGAGCCTGCTGAGGACACAATGATGGCTGCCTTATTTGCCACTCCTGAGATTCCACCACCTCCCCTTTGAGAGGATTCCAAGAGGCGCAAGGATCGAGAGGAGGATGAGGCTAGAGCACGGAAGAAGGAGCGCCGTGAGATGGAGGTTGCGAGGAGAGCCTTGCTTGCTGATGAGGAGGCGCGTCGGATCAGGGTTGTTGAGTTAGATGCTGGGGTATCTAGCTCCAGAGATGTGGAGACAGCAGGAGGCACTACTGATAGTATTGTTGCTGATGAGGACACTACTGAGGGTGTCCATACAACAAAGGTAGTGGGTTCCGGGGAACCGGACCCACCAGCTTACTGATCGCCGGCGCTTTGCGCCCCAGGTTTGCTTCACCTACCACTCTCGTATTTTAGTTTTTGTATGCATTGGGGACAATTGCATATCTTTTTGTTGGGGGTGGCTAAATGGAAAGTGAGTTCTAGGGTGAAGTATGAGTATCCAAATTCACAATCCTCTTTTGGGGTTTTCATGCCTGTGTTCTTTTTCCCCAAGAGAATGATTATTTTTATTGTTGAATCGGCATGTCTATACCTTGTGTACATAGTATAACTCTGAAGCATGATGGCTAAAAAAATGATATCCTGATGTAATGAAAATGATGCATGACTAGGCATAGTAATTTATAAATGTGTGGCTCTAAGCATGACATAGAGATACACCACTGCATGACCCTAAGTCTAAAATTCGAACTAGGTGTCTGATAATCTGGTAGAGTAATGAGATGTCAAGTGAGTGTGAGGAAGATTTTAATAGTCCACTATTTGTACTGAGCTAGAACTTGCCTGGTTAGTCTTACTAAAAGTAAGCTGTAATGGACAATTAGGAAAGGATCATAGGTCCTTGTTCAATACAACCTATTTTTAGCCTAAATAAATAAAAAAAAACCCGAATGAAATTGATCCCTCTTTGATCCAAATGTTTTGAGCTTAAAATAGACCTTTCTTTTTCACCCTAATTGATCTTTTCTAGGACTAATGTGTTGGTTCTGGTCCCTCCTTGGACATGTGCACCTCAGCTTATGCCAAAAGCATAAGTTGAGGGTGACTAATGCAGTAAAAAACCTTTTCATGGCCCTGACCCAACTTTAGGTATTGTGTACTTTGACTCATGGCAAAGCCATGAGTCGAGAGTGGCTATTATGAGGAATGCTCTTGAAAGTGGGGTTGAAAGAACAAAGAGAGAGAAAGAACAAAAGTAAAGTGACTCAAGAACCAGTTGAAAGAAAAGTGAAATAAAAAAAATATATATAAGAAATACGAGCAAGAAAGAAAAGAGTCACTTACACAAATAAAGAAATAAGGGAAAATAGTAAGATGATAGAATATGAGAAATTGGGCGAAATAAAACGATAAAAAGTGGTATGTTTATATGATATGTCAAGGAGGAAAAAATGTCACTAAACTATATCTAAATGTACCCTACCTGGCCTTGAGCCTATGTTACAAGCTAAGAAAGTCCTATCATGATCCTAAGAGTTGTATGACGAACTTAAAACAGTGAAAATAAGAGCTAGCTTATGGAAATATGTATGAATGAGTTGTGAATTTGTTCTGAGAGTGAGTGTTGAAAAGTATTCCTTATACTCAAACTGAAATCATTGTGTGATAAATGAGGATGTTTCTTTGAAGTGAGGACACTATTTGCAATACCGGAAATATTAGCACCTCGGTGAAAAATTGAAGAGGATAGGTGTTAGTGCGTGGTGAGTCTGTGTCATGGTCTGATTCCACATAATTCAAGCCTAATAGTGATAACATGCATAAATATGATGATACTGATCGGGATTCATAGCCAAATGTTTGCGAATGCTAAAATATGGATATTATTGTACAAAGATTTTGTAGTGAGTCATAGTGCGTCGCTTGAGGACAAACAACAAATTTATGTTAAGGGTGTTGATATACCGTGGTTTCACGGTATTTTTAATGCTTTTTCCTTATGTTTAGTGTGTGTCCAAAAGCCTTTTTGTATGGATTTTTATGTAAGTTTCTCTTTATTTGCAGGAAATCTGTCCAAAGATAAACACGGAAGTTTTTGAGAAAGAAATACAGAACAGTTACCACCTACGCAGCTTATGACAATCCGTCGAGCTTGCGACGGTCCGTAGGTGGCAACGTAGTGAAGCTGATGAAAGAAGATGGGGAAGTCTGACTTGTGGGATTATGGAAGTTCTTAACAGACCATCATAGCCACAACAATCCGTCCTGCTGGTTCGTCACAATGATCAGAGAGTAGTCCAGTACCCAATTTCCAAAAAGTTTAAGTGTTATGGAATGAAGACTCTCGACGGACTGTCGTGCTTGGAATGGTCCGTCATACCTGCCGTTGAGGGTAATGAAGAGAGCAACAGAAGAATTTTTGAAGTATGGGACAACGGAGGCCATGACGGCCCGTCGTGACCACGACGGTCCATCACGAGGTTCGTCGATCCAGCCGCGTTTTGACAGATTTTCAGTAATTAGAGTCCTTATTTTATTAGGTTTTTGTTTTTTTATAGTTTGTTCAAAAAACCTCATTTTTGGGGTTAGACTTTTTAGTGTTAGACTCTTTGTTAGTGAACTCTTTGATATTAGACTTTTTGATTGTTACACTTTTTCTGGAATTTATTGTTGCTGATTTTGTTGATTAATCAAGTGAATTTCTGGATTTTATTCTTTCTCATCAAAGTAAGTGCATGAATTCTTATATTAAATATATGAATATTGTGATTATGACTATGAGTAACTAATCTCCATAACTAGGGTTGTGGGAACCATGGATGAACAATAAGGTAAAATCTAACTAAAATAACAATTTCAGAATAGTGTCTTGCATGCTATCCGACATTTTGTTACGAATCGACCTCAAATTGCCTTTTTAAAACAGATGAAGAATGTGATGAAGATTAAAAAATGTCATGTTGAAGAACTGTGGAGCTTGTTGAAAATAAAGATTATATTTTTATTGTTGGTGTAGATTTAGAGACATTTTAACCTATATATGCAGCTATTTCATTTTCTCAATTTTTAGGATCCGATAGATGTCAAACATGTCTGTTTTATAATATTTATGTCGAACATCTACGTTATTTAGATCTTATGTTGAATATGTTTTTTAGATATTGTGCTGAACACATATTTATATGTAAGTTTTTCAGTATGTTTTCGTTCATGGCAATAAAATGATATTAAGATCCAAAATTGCTTGAGGATATAAACTATATATACTTATTTGAAATTAAATTTGTGAAACAAACATGGTCGTTAAATTTATTAAAATCAACGAAAGGAATTGAATCTTGGTCAGTAAAAGTAATATAATCAATGAATGAATCTGACCTCTAAAAGTACTTGTAATGACTATAAATTTTGGTTTTACTTCAACATTTTTAATAACCAAATGACCATCAACTAAGGGAATTTGTAGTCTTTTTTAGTAAATGTGGTGACTGGATTTATGGTTGTTGTTAAGTATTATCTAATGACCGCCCATGCAATTCGGTCGTTAACATATAACGAAGGAGCTTTTAACGACTGGTGATGAACAATTTTTTCCCGGTCATTATAGACGTTTAATGACTGGATATGGACTTTTAACGATCGGATTTTCTTTCATTAAAAGTCATTTTTTCTTGTAGATGCATAGAGTAAGTTTAAACAATTTGATTCATATTGAACGAGATAATATAAAACTAATAAAACTGAATTTTATTACTAAATATAATTTACATAAAATCTACATTAACACTCAATATAAAAGAGGGTATAAATTTGATTTCCTAATTGAACAGGTAAAAATGAGGTTACAAATGACGTCTAATGAGAAGTTTGCAATATAAGAACATGTGTTGAATTGGTTGTAAAAGATATCATCAATAAACTCTTTATCTCTTACTTCTGACTGTCATATCAACTCATGTAGAACAAATATCGAATCCTAATTAAATCAAGCCTCAGTTAATGATGAACCAAAGAGAGATCGAGGCAGAGAAAACAGCGAGGTGACAAAGGAAAGGAGAAATCATTACCTTCTTTACAAAGTTAGGGTTTAGGAGCAAAATGATCACATATTACATACATAAAGAATATATCAATTAAGTAGTATATATGAAGGATCAAAATAATTCAATCCACATACATTAAGGATCATTTTGATCATTTTTTCTGAAAGAGTTCCTCAAAATATATTAGGTGAAAGGATGAGAAGGAAAACATTTTTTTAAATTTACATTGAGAAACAAGTTGCCTTATTTCTATTTTTATTTTTTATGGAAGTCCATGGTTTCGGTGGATGCTGTTTTGCAACACACACTACAAGAAATATGACTTCTAATGACTTTTCTTAGCAAAGGGACATAATTTTGGTCTTTATAAGTATATCTATAATATCTAGCAAAACTTCAATTCTTAGAATTCAATTTAAGTTCAATAATAGCAATATGAAAATATCTGAAGGTTAAAAATAACAATATCCAATCGTTACTAGCAATAATCAATTAAGTTTTATTTCCCTTAAAAAAATCAATCTTTTTATCTTATAAAATGTATTTCTTTTAAGAACTAAAGCTATTGAAAAACATTTAGGCTTCACAGATGGGACCTAAAATTTTTGAGAAAAGCCGTAAAAATACACCGTGACACTTCAAAAATTGAAAGCTAAATTTGGCAAAGAAAAGTTGCATTATTTCACTGGTGCAGGTTCTTACGAGCCAACCTACAGACCGTAGAAAGACAGTCGTAGGATTTTGTTTGGACTTTGAAAAAAAATTAAGGTTCAGATGAATGCCTACGGACCAATAGGATAGTCCTTAGGAAGTTATACGGGCCGTAAAAAGTGTCTGTATAAGTGATCCACACTTAGTAAAATTTTCAAGTGCATTTTGGGTTCTAAAAAGGTTCCTAAAGGCCATGAAAAGTTCTTAGGCCCATAGGAAGGGTCTCGTGGAAACTTTGAAAGATGTTGCGTTCTAGTAACAATTCTACGGTTGACTAGGACAATTTTTAGAAATTCCCAGAGACCATCGTTCCAACCATAGAAATTAACCAACAAGTTTAGTTCAAGTTATTTGGGTCATTTCGTATTTTTTCAACTCCTAAGATATGTCGGTTTGACCCTACTATTAAGTCTTATAATTAATTTTACTTTAATTATGTAAGACCCCAAAATGAGATAGGGTGTCTAGAGAGTAACATGTTTTTCTTAAGGTTCTAATGTCCTAAAATGACTTATAATATGGTTTAGAGGAAGTGTGTAAAGTTTTAAGTGATTTGGAAGTCGAACGTCAAAGGACGACCAAAACGTTCGATGACTAGTCACCTATGTGCCTCATGGGTGTATGCATGATTATATTTGTTCTTCATGAGATTGTGTAGCCTATAAATGATTTAGGCCAAAGTCATATGCGGCCACTCAAACTTGTCCCGATTATTCATTTAGACACCTCAACTAGACGTACTACCTATTGAACACTTCAACCATTCTGAATTTGAACCATTTGAACATTTTTTCGAGAATAAACAAAAAATAGAGGATGTGTGAAATACACTCGCGCTGACATGTCAATTTGACCAATTAAATAATGACATGTGTTATTTTTTAATCCAAAAAATTATTTAAACATTATATTATAAAGTAAAAAATTTAAAAAATTATTCTAAAGTAAAAAAAATGAAAAATAAAATAAAACTTAAACACCCACTTCCCTGCCCCTTCAACTGGAACAAAACATACATTTCCTCTAACTCCATTAATGGCGACCCTCCCCTCCCCTCCCTGTACAATTCCATCTTTAACTCTACATTTTTTTTCATCAACATTTTTATTAATTATAACTTTTTACTTCATCTCGTTTTTTAGGTAGAGAAAGATGGGAAAAAAAATCTCTCCGAAAAAATTTATAAATGAAACAAAATGTTAAGAATTTTGAAACCATTAGAATAGTGGGGGAAGAAGATAAACACTGAGACTAAGAATTTTGAAATCATTAGAATGGTGGGGGAAGAAGATAACCATTGGTGTATGGGTATGGGGGTTGGGGTGGGGTTGATGGGAATAGGGAAGAAGAAGAACTGTTCTTCTTCTTTTTTGTTAATTTTTTTAAAAAAAATTTACTTAGGGGTATAAATTAAGGAAAAAAAAGAAAAATATTATTTTTAATAAATTAACGCGCTCAAGGAAAGTGAATTACATGTTTTTGCCATGTCAGCATTTTGTGTCTAATAGTTATGACTTTTGAACAAATAAAGTGTTCAATTGCCACAAGGATTAGTTGAGGTGTCTAAATGAATTATGCGGACAACTTCGAGTGACTGGAGATGACTTAGGCCAATGATTTATAATGATGGTATATGGAGTTTTGAGAAGTTTGGAGGTCAAACGACCAAGAACGTCCAAGGCGTTCGAAAGATAGCCCTTAAGACACTCAACGTGTGTCTTGATGGGGCTTAGCCTGTTTGGACGACTTGAAGGTATTTGTTTTGGGTGAAACTTAGGTGGAAGGTCTAAAACTTGTTAAGGATTGTAATTACGTTGGAAACGTCTGGGTACGACCTTTGAAGGTCCCCGCAAAAGGACCCAAAAGAAGCCCTCAATGCTAGTATGGTCTCGTCGAATGGAACTTACCTTGAGCAGGTCTCAAGCCAAGATACGGATAAGTGCCAACCGATGGAATCCTAGTCACGGTCCGTTTACTGACCAACGCCCCGCAGGTGCCTCCGTCGATGGTAGCCTGTAACCTGCAGGTTGCGTCGATTTTAATTAAAGGGGTGAATGGGAAATTCACCCCACGTCCTAACCTGACCCTAATAGGTTTATTAAGCTATTTTTGGGTACATATAAGTGATAAAAAATTTTATCACCCCATTCTAGAATCCTCTCACGCATAATAAACCTTTCCCTCTCTCTAGAAGTTACCATTGTTGGTGAAGCTCAAGAGATGCTTGGAGCATGTATTTTCGTGGGTGAATCACCAGGTTTTAAAGGTCTTCATGAAGATTAAGGTATGGTGATCTTCATCTCTAATTATATTTTCATCTAGAGATCCATTCTTAAAAATTTCAAAGAGAAAAATATGATCAAACACTTTCTTCTTAAATCTACCATGGGTTCTTTCTTAAACTGATTTCAAAGGCATAATATGAAGGTATTGATGATTATCTACTGATTTGGAAGTTGTTTTCATTCCAATTGCATGACGAACCCATGCTCCATCACCAAAACGATTTATCCTTGCATGGGCTTTATGATCTTGACTTGCTATCGATTGAGTGTTTTAAACAAACATTTTCGAGAAAATATTTTTGTTGGAGTTTTCAACTTTTGGAGTCTCCACTTAATTTTTGAGAAAAATCAATAAAAACTTTGATTTTCAAAAGTCTTAAATAGAATAATCAATTGAAAACATTTAAAGGGGTTCGGGGATTCCTATTAACGTCTTAGAAAGATTTGAAAGCACCTAAGACGTCCGCTTACTTGTGGTTATCCGACAACTAATTTGGTTTGGCTAAATTGTCTAACTTAATTTTTGAAAAAAAATAAGAAGTTGTTTGAGAAATGAAGTATTTAATTTGTTACTCTATTCATAATTGACTTCCAAAATTTGTTTTTTACTATTTAAAATTATTTAGTCGCAATTGATTTAATTGAGTTTTTTAAAGAAAAAATAGCGTCTCGCGGGGATTCGGGTCTTAAAACCTAAAACTAACGACACAAATAACAAGTAATTAAGCAAATCTGGGTTATCTGTCTGCCTGGATTGGTATTTGGACCCCTTTCTTTTGGGTTTTTGACCCATTTGTCTTTGTACCTGTCCTAGTCCAGGGATGCAATAAATAAAATATCTAAATGCGCTTAGGCCCAACAACAACAAAATACAATTTTTTTAAAAATAAATTTAGGTCCTAATGACCCAATTTCTTCAACTCTTCAATTGACTCAATATTTTCAATTTTGATGACCTGTTCGTCAAATTTGGGGTGGAAGAATCGAAATGGATAATATATGAGTATATATGAGTCTCTCTTGAAATGCGAGGGAAAATAAGAGTTCTTGATGAACTCGAGCAATATTTCATATGCAAAACAAAGAACAGGGAAAAGGTTAATACATAATTGGACTAACATAAATAAATAAGCATACAAAACTTCACCAAAGAACATTTGACCTCAAGAACAAGTAAATTAATACATAATTAGCCCATTTAGTTGCATTTAGACATGGCAACTTCATACGAGCAATTAAGAGGGTCTAAGTAGACATTTAATTGCTAACAATTAATGAACCATTATGCTATTTGACATCAAATGTGCGAAAGTCAGAATCCTACACTAGCAGCAAGAAATAATATTGGTAGCTAATAGCAATATTCTAAAGATGATTACCCAACTACAAACACAAGTATTATAAGGGGGTATTGCAACATTTAGCACCTCCAACAAAATAATATCTTCGAAAACAAATCTACTGGAAGTTACATGGACAAAATTTATGTGAACCTTATATAGCATGTTGAACATGAACAAGCGAACCATAACCGGTAATTTCGACTGTATTATCAAATTACCAAATCCAAAGACTACTCTAAGGCATAGTGAGCTTGAAATTAACATGAGTGGGCGATAGATTAAAACTTCTAACCAGTAACACAAGCAGAGGAACCCAATCAAGATATTAACAGAAATGAAAGAAGATCAACATGATGGTATCAATAGAGAAGGAAAAATCGAGCAACCAAACAAAGACATACTGTAATGCTACACAAAACATGACTCCAATGATGAATATTATCTCTCATTTAAAAAGCTTCCCAACTTAAAACGAAAGGACTCGAAAAGAGAGAGAATAAGAAACGCCCCAAAATGACATAATGGTGCATCAAGACCAAGCTAGAGACTACCAGTAACTTTACACAATATTAAAAAAAAATCTGTTCAAGTAACATGGAACAATTAATACTATATCTAGTTTGAAAGAGGAATTCTAAACTTAAGAGCGACAACATTCAGAACACGCTCATTTATACATTAGACGAGCGAGAAAACCGATTCTAACTCAACCGCTAGGCTACTAAATAAGTCAAGAGTCGAGCAGCATGGTAACCAGCCAAGAAAGCACAACAAAATAAATCAAACAATGGTGTAGAGAAAAAAAAGAAAGCTAAGCACGAGAGACGTCACTTATTTTGAATCAAGTTTTAACATATTCAAACAACATAGCAGGCTACAATCGGAGACAAGAAAATAAGAGATGAAAGGGACATAAGGCAAGTGAGCATTAAAGCAATCTATCCAAGACTTAATGGACAAGTGTTGAAAGTTTTCAATTGTTCCAATGAAATGGAAACAAACCACAGTAAGGAAATTTAAAGAAATTTTACTAGGGAAAACTAAAAAGTAACACACCTACGAAAACAAAATGGAGTATTATTAGCTATACTCATTAACCAACATCCCACGTAAACAGAACACCCACACAACAAGCATGTCATAAACGAAACAACAACAAGCGCGACTCATACAGAAAAAGAAATAAGAAATTGATCCCGTCAAAGCGCATAAAAAACAATCTAACAAAGAACTAATATATAACAAAATAACAATGACTCCAAAAAAAAAAAAACAGGCTACAAACAAATAGAAGGAATGTTGAGAAGATGAGCAGTGATGAAGATCAGCTGTCAAAGTGCAGCGAATGGACAATAACGTGATTGTGGAGTGACCTCGACACTCAAAGGAAACACCCAGATAGACTTGCGTGTACAGAGAATAAAGCTGAGACTTCAAAAAAAAAAAATTGATTTTTTTTATATCTGTATCGCTGCTTTCGAAATTATTATTTTTTCATTCTGAAAAGAAAAAGATTATTTATAGAGGGAGATTAGGGTTTCGGATTCATGGAGGAAAAGGGGGAAGACGCGGGTCAACCCTTAGTCCAAATTCAAAATTTGAAATCCAAATCTTTTAACAAATTTGGAGAAACAACTTCTCTGAGAAACTCGTCCTCATTCCAGAAGAGGAAAGGGAAACAGACGGTTTTGATCAATGACCCACTCTTGGAGTGACATGGAGTGATCTCAAGACATCAAGGATGACTTCCGCGTGCTGCTGATCCTATTGGGAGGTCATACGAGTCGATAGAGACATGGGAAGAAAAGATAAAATCCTAACGTACTGGTGTCTATCCCCTCGACGCTTTTCGTGAACATTGGATTTGCTTTAGGGGTTGTTTGCTTTCGACGCGCTGAGTTCCTTCCCCCTTTAATTTTTGTAGGAAGCTTTCCAATTTACTCTTTAAGGAAGAAAACCAGTCGGGTCGGGTTAAAGGAAAAACGGATGGGAAAGGTTAAAAGGGGACTGGGGCGGTTGAATTTAAATGGCTAGGCTGATTTATTAATATAGGGTTGGGGTTGGTGGTATATTTGAATTGGATATTAAATTAGATAATGGGCTGGGAACTTAGAGCAAATGTTTTGATTTGGTTGGATCACCTAAAGGATTGGAAAAAGGTTCAAACTTTGGTCCTTTAGAATTAACTAAATTAGTCGAATTGAGATATTTGATGAATTCCGCTAAAATAATTAATTAAGACGAATTTAATTAATTAATTAATTAATAAGCTTCCTAATTTTAAATGACTAAAATACTCGACTTAATTATAAAATAAAAAGGCTAATAAAAAAAGTAAACTATCATATAACTAAATTAATTATTAAAAATTTAAACGAAATAAGATCTTTGAGACGGTCTCCGAGTAATTGTGAAATACACTAATTATATACATAACTACGTAAATTATATATTATCCAAAAATTATAAAAATTAATAATTTTAGCTTAGAATAGCTTGAAAACCATTATATATATATATATATATATATATATATATATATATATATATATATATATATATATATATATATATATATATATATATTTATAAAATCTAAATATTTCAAATCATTTAGAATTAAGAAGCTCGTTAATTAATTAGTATCGAGAAGGTTGGGTGTCAACAACTGTCCCTCATTTTCTTGGATTGATGCAAGAAATTCGAGGAAAATGAAATTGACCAAGCCAATTTTTACCGACCACGTATTTGTCTAAGAAAAGAATTTGGTATGGACTTTAGGAATTATGGCCGAACCCCAAAACGGGTTTCCTACATATCTCAGGTTGTATGAGAATTCAGGCTACTTGTAATTCGATATGCTTGACTTAACACACGATTTTGAAAAAAATCAAAAGTTAATCTGGTACCGAATCATGAAGGGACCGATTTGCTCAAGAATAAGATTAAGAGGGAATGTTGGAATACAACCGAGTTTTCACCATTGAGCCCGCCTTCATATCCTTACACTTGAAGAATCAGGCTGTTTGTAGTTCAACTCAATTGGTTGAAAAGAAAATCTATTATGCTAGACAACCCTTAGTTCCAGATAAATGAAAAAATTAAATCAAGTATGAAAAAGAGGCTTGTAACCTCTTAACCATGAATGTGGTGCACTTCACACCCGTAATTAAGAACTTACACGGACATAATTTCCAAAACTCTTGGCGCATTATCACTTAGATTGGAAACTTGCTTTCGACAGACCAAAATTCTGGCTGTGAAACCAAAACTGACGAAAGCCAAAGAAAAACTCACATGCCTTATGATAGGGGTGTGGTTTGATTATGGGGGAAGTCTCTCCTATACTCTCATCCTAAGAGTTTGACATTCCTCTTAGACTGTGTTCCAGTTTGTTGCTAAGAAAAAGTTCCACGTTATGCTGCATCCTTTTTGAAGTTGTCCGCACATGTGGTTTGTTTTTAGATAACTCATCATTTCAGATGCTCTTGGAAAAATCTGAGATAAAACTCGTCAGCATAAAAATGCAATTCAAACGAGAGGTAGTTTTTTTTACCGTGTTGACACTTAACTTCTCTTCATCAACTTGTGACACCAACTCGGTCGGATTTGACGTAAAGCAAATAAAGATTATGTCTTATGTTTGCAATATAATCTTCAATATACTCTTCATTTGATGTCAACATAAATGAAAGTTGATGTAGTGTGCTGATATTTCTCTTGTTGTCATCTTCGATGCTCCTCTTGATGTTTACTTTTGTCAAAGTAAAAGAATGCAGTTGATGTCATGTAAATATTTCTCTTGAGATGCACAATTTCCTTTTTTGGCGGTGCATGATTTCTGCGAGGCATGAATTTCTTCCTGTGATGCATAAATTTCTGTGAGGCATGAATATCTTCTCACGATGCATACGAGACATGAATATCTTCTCGTTAGGGGTGTACATGACCGGGTTAGTTCGGGGTTTTTAAATTTCAAACAAAACTATTTGTGTTGGATTTTTGAATTTATAAACCAAACCAAACCAACAAAACTCGGGTTTTTCAACTTCAGATTTTTTCGGGTTTCTTAGAGTTCTTTCGGTAAAGTATTCATACAAACATATAATTTACTTGTACATCAAATATTTCTTTAGTCCTACCAAAATGCAACTATCTAAGTTATTTCTCAAGAAAATAACAAAAAATATGATATGATTAATGAAATTAAAATATCCAACAAAAAGATAATAATAAAATAGCGTAAAAATATTGCAAATTAATAAGTCATAATGAAATTGATCATAATTTAAAGTACTAAATCATGCTAAAATAAGTTTAGCAAGTATTAATTACATGACTAAAAATTAAAAGAAAGTAAAATTAGATCATGTATTTTAATTGTCTAAATTTATGTAAAACTAAAAAACAAATATTCAATATTATTGTCATTCTTAGTGTTGAATTGATTTTCTTTTTGCATTAATATTAATTTAATTTTTATTAAAACTTTATTATAATTATAAACATGTATTATGAACTATAATTTTTATTAGATCAATAAGAATTCTAACTTTCAAACATGAAATAAATATATTAAATGATAAAAACTATGAAAAAGTATAAGAGATATTTAAAAATTATATCAAAATAGGTATTTTTACGTATAAAATAAAATTTTCAAATTATATATATAATGTCGGGTTGGTTTGGGCTCGGGTTGGTTTTTTAAGTCGAAATAGAACCAACCCAAATATAGTCGGGTTCTTTTCCAACACCAAACCAAGTCAAACCAAACAACTAGTCGGGTTTTTTTTTCCGATTTGACTGGGTTTATGGTTTGGTTGGGCTTTAATTTAGGTTTTGTAAACCCCTACTTCTCGCAATGCATAACTTTATGCGAGTCATGAATGTATTCTCGTGATGTATAGATATTGACTCGCGATACATGATCTTCCGCGATGCATGAGTATTAACTCGCGATGCGTGATCTTTCGGGATGCATGAATATTGACTCGCAATCTATGATCTTCCGCGATTCATGAATATTGACTCACGATGCATGATCTTCCGCGATGCATGATCTTTTACAGGGCATGAATATATTCTCATGATGCATAAATTTTTGCGAGACATGAATATCTCGCGATGCGTAATTTCCTGCGAGGCATGAATATTTTCTTGTGATGCATGAATATTAACTCGCGATGCATGAGTATTAACTTGCGATGCATGATCTTCCGCGATGCATGAATATTGACTCGCGGTGCATGATCTTCCGCGATGCATGAATATAGACTCGTGATGCATGATCTTTCGCGATGCATGAATATTGCGATGCGTGACCTTCTGCGAGACATGAATATATTCCCGCGATGCATATTATCTACGAGGCATGAATATCTTCTCGCGATGCATAAATTTCTGTGATGCATAAATATTAACTCTTGATGCCATTCTTGGTACCAAATGAAGATAATGCTTCAATTGAGCAACATAGTTATCTTCTGGGTGCCTTCTGGGTAATGATATTGTCTCAACCGACAATACAATAAAAAGACCCTTTAGGTAGTGTATCATCTGGATTGACAATACAAATAAAATGACCTCTCTAGGCGGTATATCATCTAAATCGTTAATATAAATAAATGACCCTTCAGTTAGTGTACAGTTAGTGTATCATCTTAACTGACAATACAAATAAATGATCATTCGGGTAGTAGTAATATCATATATGATATTATGATGTGAATGACGTCCTTTACGAAAACTGTGAACTATTTCTTGAGATTTCCACTTGATTCATCTTTGAATTTAGCTGGGCGTTCTTTATAGACTTCATGTTGTTGGAAATCGATTGAAATAAACCATTCATATTCCCAAGTCTCCAGTAAAAGCAACATAAAATAATTCCTGCATCTACAGGAACACACTGTTAATTTTGCGAGAGCTTTATCCCCCCTTGACTCCTCCATATTCATCGATCAGAGGAATTTGATGATTTCACAGCAAAGCTAAAAGCTTGCATGCACAGAAAAATTGTTAGTTCTAAAATGGACTGATCTGTGTCGATTTATTCAGTTGTCTGCTCCTTGTCCTGCTATCCCCGATAAGACAAAATATTTTATGCTAAAACAAATGAAACACAAAAGGGAAAATTTAATAGAAATAAATTTTCAAGAAATAGTATTTTGAAAAGAAAAAGTCATTGCCATGTGTCATGTCACGTCAGGCTTAGCGAATTTCTTTGAGCCTGATTCTTGGAGGTATATCTTATGAGTCGATGGAGAGTGTTCAAAGTCACTCTAGACTATCAATAAACCCATGTTGAAATTTCTTAGGCCATCCTCAAAATTTCTGTCCCAGTTAACTATCTTGGTTTATCTTTAATTGTCGCTAAGTGAGTAACGGAATTTTTGAGATCCTCTAAAAAATTCTGTCCCAGTTGTAAATCTCGAAATATCTTCAATCTTGGATTGTTGAGGAAAAATCTTCTTATTAAGAATTTTGAGACCCTCTCAAAAATTCTGTCCCAGTTTCTATTGTCAAGAGAAGTAGAAATCTTACGGGAGATATGATCGAACCCTTGTGGCACCTACGTATCTCGTTGAGGCAGGAATCAGGTCAAACGTATTTCCTTTCAATGATTAAAAATAAATAAAAATAAAAATTACAAAGAAAACCGACCGAGGTCGATATAGGCTGCCTACGTATCTCATTCTTGAGAATTCAGATCGAACGTAGTTCAAATACAAAGAAATATTTAAAGGGGATAAATAGGGTAACCGAGACCGACATAGGCCACCTACGTATCTCATTCTTGAGAATTCAGGTCAGACATAGCTCATTACAAGAGGGATAAAGTTATGAACAAAGAAAATACATGCAAATAGAAGAATTACAAGTAAATGACAGAAATAGAAACTGAAGCTTCACATGTAGTATCTCTTGATAACATGTGAGTTGATCAGTTTTGGCCATGCGGTTCCATCCATCTCCGATAACTAAAACACCTCTAGATAATACCTTGCGAACCAGATAAGGCCCTTGCCAATTCGGCACAAATCTTTCCTTTGTACTCATCTTGATGAGGAAAAATACACTTAAGGACAACTAACTGATGTTAAAAATTATGGCTTTGATTCTCTTGTAGAAAGAATGAATCATTCTCTGTAGATACAGTTGACCATGACAAATGATAACCATTCTCTTTTCATCAATCAAAGTTAGTCGATCACTCCGCTTGCTGACCCATTCAACATTACTTAACTCGACTTCTTGTATGATTCTAAAGGATGGTATCTCAACTTCAACAGGTATGAGTGCTTTTGTTCCATATACTAGCAAATATGGAGTGGCTCCAATGGACGTCTGATAGTCGTTCGGTATCCAACAAAGCATATGGAAACCTCTCATGCTAACCTCGGTGATTGTCGATCATTTTCCTCAGAATCTTCTTGATATTCTTATTGGCAGCCTCTATAGCTCCATTCATTTGAGGACAATAAGCGGTTGGGTTTCGGGGAGTAATCTTAAATTGATCACATATATCTCTCATCAAGTGACTGTTGAGATTTGCACCATTAACAATAATGATAGATTCTGGCACTCCAAATTTGCATATCAAATTGTTGCAAACAAAATCAGTTACAACTTTCTTAGTTATTGACTTGTAAGAAGCAGCTTCAACCCACTTGGTGAAATAATCAATTGCAACCAAAATAAATCTTTCTCCATTAAAGGCGGCTGGTTCTATTAGATCGATGACATCCATACCCCAAGCTACAAATGGGTAACATTAAGTTCATGAGGCGACACTTGGATCAAATCACCGTGCACTTGACATTTATGACATTTCTGCATAAACTTGCAACAATCATTCTCCATAGTCATCTAGAAATAACTGACTCGAAGGTCCATTCATATGCGTATCACAAACAGCAGCATGTATCTGTTCAATAAGGTTTGCAGCTTCATCAACATCGACACATTTGAGAAGATCCAAGTCTGGAGTTCTCCTATAAAGGATATCTCTACTCTCAAAAAATTTGAGGGCCATACGGCGTATCAACTTCTTTTGGTTTGATGTAGCATCTTAAGGATAAATATTGGACTCCAAATACTTCTTTATAATGAAATACCATGGAAAACTATCTAGTTCTGCTTCAACGGACTGGATGTTCCTTAAACACTATATCCAGAGGATCAATATAATCTGTATACAGATGTTTAATCATTGAAGCGATGGTGGCAAGAGCATCAGCCAAATCATTCTGTATTCTGGGAGTATGTCTAAACTCAATCTTACAAAATCTTTTGCACAATTTCTGTACATACTGCACATAAGGTATAATCTTCGGGTTCTTCACAACCCATTCTCATTGAACCGGATGTTACAACAGATTTGAATCTCCAATAACTATCAACTTGTGGATATTTATGTCGATGCCATTTTCAAATACAATTCTCATACTCAGCCATGTTGTTTGTGCAATCAAATTGAAGCTTAGCTCCCATGGGATAGTGCTGACCAGATTCTGACACTAAGACCTCTCTGATGCCTTTTACTTGGTGATTTTCCGCTCCATCAAAGAATAATCTCTAGCTAGGATACATTTTAGATATATCTTCACCCACAAACGATACTTCTTCATCGTGAAAATAAGTCTTGAGCGGTTCATATTCTTCATCAATAGAATTTTCTGCAAGATGATCATCCAAAGCCTGTGCCTTTATCGCCTTCTGAGTCACATACACAATGTAAAATTTACTCAATAATACCTGCCACTTAGATAACTTTCCGATCGGCATCGCCTTCTGGAAAATATACTTTAGCGGGTCCATTCTGGAAATGAGGTATGTAGTATAAGAAGACAAATAATGACTCAACTTCTGGGCGAGCTAAGTTAAAGCAAAACACGTTCTCTCCAAAAGAGTGTAACGAGACTCGTATGGAGTAAACATCTTGCTTATGTAATAGATATCTCCCTCATTCTTCCCTGTTTCGTCATGCTGCCTAAGCACCATCCAAATGCATTATCTGAGATGCCCAAAAGCACATTTGGCGGGATTTAGCTTCAAGTTATATCGGCACAGACGATTGAAGAACTTCTTCAAGTGTGTCAAGTGGTCCAAACTCTCGTGGGACTTGATTATAACATCATCTACATACACCTCGATCTCCTTATGAATCATATCATAAAATATGGTCGTCATAGCCCTCATATAGGTAGAACCTGCATTCTTGAGGCTAAACGACATCACTCTGTAATGATACACACCCCAGGGCATAGTAAAAGTTGTCTTTTCTACATTTTCTTCATCCATCAGAATCTGATGATAACCTGTATAACAATCCACAAATGATTGCATTTCATGCTTAGCACAGTTATCGATCAAAATATGAATGCTCGACACAATAAAATTATCCTTTGGGATAGCTTTGTTGAGATCCCTACAGTTGACGCAAATTTTGATCTTCCCATCTTTTTTGGAGACCGAAACTACATTGGCCAACCAAGTCGGGTATTGCGTCACTTCCACCAATCGAGACTCGATCTTCTTGGTGAACTCTTCTTTGATCTTCAAACTTAATTAAGGATTGAACTTCCGATCTGCTTCACCGAACTAAACCCTGGATTAATCGGCAATTTGTGAGACATAACATTGGTGCTCATCCCTAGCATGTCGCTGACTTCCCAGACGAATACACCTATGTACTCGGTGAGTAAATGAATCAGGATCTTTCTTTGATTTTCATTAAAGTGAACGCTGATCTTGACCTCTTTGACACACTCTTGGTCTCCCAGATTTACAATTTCAGTTTCCTCTAAATTCAGGTTATGCTGATTTTCAAACTGCAGAAAATCTTCAGCAACATATTCTGGTGCCTGATTTTCCTCTTCGTATTCATCAACTTCATTATCACCTGCCTCATTTTGTTCGTTCAGATCATGACATGACATGACATTAGCAGGTTTAAAACTTATATTACTGAAATCATAAATAGACAAAGTTAGGAAAGTAGAATATAACAAATAAGCAAATTTTAATAAAGGAGGCTTTTGATTAAATTGGAAAAACAGCGCAAACTTTTGCCATGGCCATGGACATGTTTCCTTTTTTAAACATCATAAGGGAAATTAAAAAGTTCAATAAGAAAATGATGGGTCTCGGGCCTCTTTTGGACTACCACCGATTTAAATATGCATAAATGATGCCCTTCTACCAAGAGTTCGAGGAATCAGAATCGGCATGGAGGTCTAATTCTGCAGTATCTCTCCAGGCTCAGCATCGTGGAATCCTGCTAGCTCGACCTCTTTCTCAATAACAACATCAATCTCTTCAAAAAGCCCGCAGATTCTTTTCCCAAGGTCGTCATGCTCGGCATACTACCGGACTGGGAATGGTTGATAAAAATGAGAGATTGGTTTAGCCAATACATGGTCATTCTTCTTCTTTGTCTTCATATCATCACCTATGGGGATGTACCCCGAACCGTATCTAGCTCCTTTAACGGGGATCATGGTAGGCTCAATAATTTCTAGGGAATTTCTTCCTGATCCGAAACCTAGTTCAAAACCATTCTGCAGCATCACAGTGGCTATCATCTTGTACACGGCAGGCATGGGAGTCTTTGGGGCCAAGTCCTCACTGGTGGCATTTACAAGCTCCACTGTGTAGAAATCTGTACCTCGCGATACCTCATCAATAATTGGCGCCTGTCTGCCGGAGTGACTCCCTTCGCCATGAATAACCAGCTTTTCATTTTTTCAAAAAAGTTTCATTATGTGATGCAGAGTAGAAGGGACAACTACAACCATATGGATGAAAGGCCTTCCAAGAAGAAGGTTATAGCTGGTATCGATGTCTTAGACTTGAAACTGTGCATAGAATTTTGCTGGACCCATTTGGATGATCAGATTCACCGATCCCAACTTATCTCTATGTACTCCGTCGAAGTCTTTTACGTTGACTTGGTTTTGTTCCAGCTTCCCCAAGTCAAACCTTAACTGCCTTATTGTCGACAACGGGAAAATATTCAGACTGGTCCATCATCCATGAAGACACAATTTATGACCTTCTCGCGACATACGATAGTGATGTGAAACTCTTTTTCTGTGACCTCACTTCAAAAGGATACTCATCGTAGCAGAAACTAATCGATGCCCTCGGATAACTTGGTTAATCATAGCGGCCACATTATCGCTGCTTTTGCCGACAGGCACATATGTATCATCAAGAGTCTTCATCAAGGCCTGTCTATGCAATTGAGAGCTCATCAGAAGGGCCCACATGGAAATATGGGTTGGAGTCTTCTCCAAATGCTTAAAAATCGAATAATCTTTTGGCTGCATCTTTCTCAATAATTCCTCCGCTTCGCCTTCGCTTATCGGCCCTTTACCATGATCCTTCTTCTATCCTCCAGGAGCCAACTTTTCGAGAGTATAATACCTCCCAGATCGTGTCATACCTTGAGCGTCAGCAGTTTCAATAACAAATTTTGGTCTGACAAGTGTCTCTGGTGGCACAAAGGCAACATCCTTTGCGGGTGTTAGGATTACAAACTCTTTTTTCTCTTTGACGCTCAATGAGGCCACGAACTTTTCTAACTAGTTATGCACAACTGGAGTTATCACCTTAGTCACACAACAATCATCATCCGTCTCTATCATGTTTATATTGACTCCTTCATGATTCGGCAAAGGATTGGTGTTGACATTAGGCGCGATTGCTTGAAGAGAGACTACCTCTTGGTCGAGCAGATCTTGAATATTGTACTTTAGGTTAATGCAGTCTTTGGTATCATGTCCAAAAATATTGGAGTGATACACATACCTTTGATTGGGTCTGTAGAATTTTGAACTATTATCCACCGCCTTGGACCCTACCAGATGGATATATTCGGCCACATCTAGTCGCTCGTACAAATTTTTTCGGCTTTCTGCGAGTGCAGCAAAGTTCCCGGGAGGCTTCTTCTCGACTCTGGGTCGAGGAGGATCATAACTTCCTTGTTGGGGAGGGGTTACTTGTTGATAACTTCTGGTATTCGTATGGGGAGCTTGGCTTCTGGGATATGGATTTTTGTTGTAATTTGGTGATGGAGCTTGGTAGTTCGGGGAGGTGTTTTGGTAGAGTGGAGCTTGGACTTGATAAACAGGAGGGGGTGCTTTGTAGCCCGACGGCACATTGGTACAGTTGGGAGCAATATTTTGGTATTGAGGGGGTGGAATTTATTAAAGTGGAGGAGGATTTTGATATATGGGAGGCGAATTTTGGTAATTTAGAGGGGGACATTTTGGTAAGTGGAGGTAGCATTTTGGTAGACTGGAAGGGGATTATTTGGATGACTAGCTTGTGTGTAGAAAGATTGATAGGAAATATGGGAAGGTCGAGGATGACCTTGGGAGGAAAATTATCTTCTGTGGGTCTTTTTCCCCTCATAAGAGACTGCAACAATTTTTTCTCTTTTCTTCTTCTTCACCAGAACTGATGATTTGGGCGATGCGGAAACATGGGATTAGGGCTCTTGCACTCGCACAAACACTTCCACTATTTCTTTCTCAGACATAGGCGGCCTTACCCTGGCTGCTTCTTTTTTCCACCTGTAGGCGAACTCTCTGTAGCTCTCAGTGGATTTCTGCTTCATCTTTTTCAAAGAGTACTGATCAGGAACGATTTCCACGTTGTAAGCAAATCGATCAATAAAATCTTTGGCCACGACATTCCATCTGGGCCATTGCCTGGTTTCGTGGGAGGTGAACCATTCCAGAGCTTCCCCGCAAAGACTTCTGTTGAAGAGACCCATCAACAAAGCTTCATCCCTGCCAACTTCAATAAGCTGGTCGCAGTAGGATCTCACATGAGCCATAGGGTTTCCACTCCTACAAAACTATCAAACTTTGGGATCTTGAACCCTTCTGGAAGGTCCAGATTTGGATGAATGCATAGATTTTCATCGTTAATACCAACGACATCGGGGACGTTTTGGAACTCTTTCATGGCCTTCTTGATCTCTTCTTTTATATCCACTTTTTCCTCTTCTTTTTCTCTCCATTTTATTTCTTGTTCCTCATAATGGTTCAGCTCAGAACCGTGCACATCATGCTCAATGAGGATGAGAATCTAGAAAGTTAATCTTTTAGGTAGGGGTGAAGCTACAGAGGGACTCTGGACATTTTGTGTGGTTTGGTAATTTTATGGATAAGTTTGAGGATTGGTATTCTTATTTAAGTGGTGGTGGGGGTGTTTGGGCATGGAAAGAGTTTTGGTTTGGATTTTGGCTTTGGTTTTGCGGTGGTGGAGTGGTTTGATGTTGGGTATTTTGAAGATGGGGTGATATTTGGGCGTGGTTGTTTTGAGGAGGAGGTGGAGTTTGATAGGATGCGGAAATATATTGGGGATTTTGTGAAGTCCAGTCTATGACGGAGGGATTTTGGGTAGGTGTAAATAGGAAAATTCTGAGTTGAATCCATGTTTGAAGCAAGGAGGTAGAGAGCGGGTCTCCCATCAACAACGTTAGCAGCAAAACCTGGTGGAGGCAGATCCTGTATCCTTTGCATCTCCACCCTCGTCTCTGTAATTTGTTGCATCAGTTGCAAAATCAATTCGTTTTGGTCCGCTATGGTGGGTCGAGCCACCACAAAGTCAGTGAGACTTACTTTTTTGTTGTAATCTCCCATAGCTGTTTTTCCTTTATCTGAATGTTGTTTGGGAAAGGAATCTGCAGGACCTTTGGATCTGGTAAAATAAGGATGATCTGCCAGCTTAATCGACACATATCAGTTTCAAAGTACATGAAGAGGAAAATAACTCAAAGGCAGATTTGTCAGTTTGGATTCAGATTACAAAATGCATAATATCACACAGAGAGCAGAAAAACACACAAGTTGCTTTGTTTGAGGATATCTTGAACCCACGAGTAATGACGGGAACATATTTTTTAATAAGAAGGAGTTTGCTTGTTTTAGTTTTGACACTATGTCAGAAAGGCTAAATCACGTTGAGCTAAGGTCTTCTTGTAGCTTCTCTTTAATGTCCATTGATCTAGCCTTTGTATCTTCTCGTAACATGAAGGGGGAGAATGAAAATTTTTAAAGATAGGGGCCGGGCCTAGAAAGGCTACCTACGTATCTTGCAAGGAAAATTCAGGCCCAACGTAGTTCGAGTATAGGATAAAACTTTGAGTTTCATTCATTCTTTATAGACGGTTACATGGAAATCGAAAGACAACAACAAAGCTAAAATGATGACTACATCTTAGTCATTCTTCTTCTCTACGTCATCTATGCCACGTTGAATCTTTCCCATATTGACGAGGGATTTGAGGCGTGGCAGAAGTCAAGACACTTTTCAATGTTGTAGTCTGTGGCATTGTGATAGGGACAACACTTTAGAATTTCGTACTGAAGAGAATACATCATGTCCATGCCTCTGTAGAAATGGGTGAAGACTCCATTCTGAACTAATTCTGAGTAGATTTCTATCATCATTTTCTTGAAAGGCATGAATGAGCAACGATAGAATATGGTCTTCTCTGTGACTGGTATGTCAAGCCGTTGTTCATGACATGCAAGGAGGATGCCGTCACCCCAAGTGTTCGAATTACTATTCATACTAAACAAACGATGTACTCTTTTCTTAAACTCTATGAACTATTGTTTTGTATGACCTTTCTTGTTGGGATGACACTCACAAGTCTTGTGGCGGTCCCCTGATCTCACATGGGAAGATGCTCTTTCTACGGGACCCAGCAAACATCTATATCAATAATGCTAAAAAAAAGGGCACACGAAATGGCCTCTATCTTTTTTTCGGTATTCCTGCAGATATGCTGCGGGAGAAATTTTCTTATCACCTTTTGCCAGACGTCCTTTAAAAGAGGGTTTGCGGTCAAGGGCTTCCTCATAACTCTCTTTTTCAATTACCTCCTCGGGGCTCCCAGGATGAAATAGTAAGTCATACATGTGCTTTCCGAGCTGCTTTTGTGTGTCGATCCTCTCTTTTTCACTTGGACTAGTCTGGATACTTTTTCCTTTGTCCATAGTGGTGATCATGCCTTTCCTGAGACAACAGAGTAGTGTTTCAGGATTTGGAGGTAAGGATTTTTTTTTGAGTGAGAAACTTAAGACTCGGAAAATTTTTGTTGGACATTTTGTAATAGTGACTTGTGCGTATATTTTTGGAAAGTTAAGGAAAGGAGTGGGTTAACGATACCTTCATTCGAAGCAACACATCATATATACAGTTAAAACACATATATCACATCCTAATCATGCATGTCACCCTTTTGTGCCAAGGGTAGGCCTAGCGATCTGAAGGATGTGTTGCGCCGTTTAAAACAGATTGTTGCATCCCCCAAAATAAGCTTCACAAATAATCATATAATTCATTACATAATTTTAATCAAAATGGGGGTACATTTCGGGAAAGAGGAATACATTGCGAATACAAAAATTGAAAAACAATCCCGCGTAGGGGAATTAGAAGGTTGACGGTCCTGCTCCTCCTCAGGCTTTCTCTACCTCTTCGTAGATGATGCACTTGCTTATTACTATATATGTATTAGCGAACACAACTTTCAAAGATGGCGTCATGAGCAAAGACAGGTTAGAATGGATAGCTCGCGGGTGGGCATCTAGGGTTGCATCTAGACGGATCAAACAAGTCCTTGAATCGGCTAGCTCTTGTGACATCACATCTAAAGACCTCTGATTTTCTAACTCTCTGGACTGGTACTCTTGCTCCCTTTACTGAAACTCCTGCTCCTTTCGGTCCCATTCTTTCTGAAAATGGTATGCGTGGATCTAGAGCCTTATCTGTACGTCTTCGATTTCTTGGCCTATGCAAAGTGTTGGGTTCACTACACCACGCAAATCATTCTTCAACCACGTCTTGTATTCATCGACATACCCATCTCCCTATCTGTTTTCAGCCATACCCCATTTAATGTGGACGCGTCTGTCCTATTCTTGGAGGATGATCTTAGCGAAAGGTATTTTAGTGCACCCGTGTAATTGATGATAAAGGAGCTAGTATCCCCTGGGATATGTGTGATTTGCATTCTACTGACTTGCTGCATCACCCTATCTAGGTTGTAGGGTCGCAATCCCCAGATGCCGGGAAGGACTAAAAAGGAAGTTCGGCTTTCTACGCTGCTATATTCTCTAACATGAAGCTCGGCAACATCCACTGTATGTCTCGTTCTTGTAGATCATAAAATACCCTCGCCCACGCATCCCTGGTGGTATGAATTGGGAATCTGCGAACGCTTCAATAGAATATATAATTATTAAGGGGACTCGTCTGCCTGGGTTTGGCCAACTCTTGTTGTTGGGTGCCGTTCTTTTGCACATCTGTTCAGTCATCCACCATTGAAGTAGAAAGTTGCAACCTTGAAAAAATGGTAACTTGTTCTTACACAAGCTCAAAGATCGATAGATGTCGACCAAGATTATCGAGGCCAAGATGTAGTGTTTCTTTTTCTCTCCTTCGTCACCAATCCCTTTGAAGATACCATTACAATCCGGGTATCAATCCTTTTTCCTTCATCATGTGGGAACACCATCATTCCTAAAAGGCATGCGGAGAACACAATAGTTTGAGTTTGTCTCCAAGTACTGTGATCATGGAATTCTTTTGGGAATGATTTGAAGTAGCTGTCAAGCCCCCACCTTTGAAAGAATTTCATTAGCGTTATGTCTTGAGCATCCAACCACTCCGCATTTACAAGCAATAACATGTTTTTTAACTTCTTACTAGGTGGCCTATTCGGTAGAAAGATATGATGATCGGGATATTTTTTCCTCTTGCCATATGTTCTGATAGAGTCTAGACACTCCTTTATTTCATCTAGTGTCGGTGTTATCTCGACGTGTCTAAATCAAAACACCATCTTTTCGTCATCCCAAAATTGCGTATTTACCTCGATAAACATGGGCCAAACCTTGAAGTACATCATCAAAGGTAAGTGGCCCAGGTGAATCGAGATTTGTCTTTTTTGACAATCCTTGAGATTGTTCCACCATACGTGAAGAATTTCTGGTGTCTTGTGACCATATTGAAACTGTGCAACTCACTCGACATTTAAAAAAATATACAACTAGTTAGTTTCCACCCCCAGGACACAACCAACAGTTAAACACACAAGCATCCTTTAGATTCAACACATAAATATGATTGTTCTATCGAGCCGTGAACTCTTTGGACTCAAGGAGATCTTTCTAATGGGCCCAACACTTCTTGTGTGTTGGGTCATCTTAGGCCAATACTCTACTTTTTGGGATTTGGTTTCACTCTATCTTAGTTTAACTAGGAGTGGGTTGTATTTATAGTGGAAAGGTTAACTCAAGCGGACTACTAGGCTGGGACAGTTAACGACCGGTGACTATCAAGTAGCAAACTACATTCTTCAGGGTGCCCCGAGAAAGATTTGGTTAACGAACAACTACGAACCCACATACTCATCCTTTAAGTGGTAAATAAAAATAATCGTCATTTGACGGAGTTATGATATGCCATGAATGAAACAGTTGAATAAGGCGATAAATAAACAAATAAACAGTTAACTTCACATTGCCAAGACACGTTAGCTTTAAGGTTAGAATTCTCAAATATCCCTAGCAGAGTCGCCATTTCTGTTTTAAACAAACATTTTCGGGAAAATATTTTTTATAAGAATTATTGTCTTTTAGAGTCGCCACTTAATTTTTTTAGAAAAATCAACAATAACTTTGATTTTCAAAAGACTTAAACAGAAAAACAAATTGAAAACATTAAAAGAGGTTTGGGGATTCCTATTAATGACTTAAGAAGGTTTGAAAGTACCTAAGACGTCCGCTTACTTGCGGTTATCCGACAACTAATTTGGTTTGGCTAAAATGTCTAATTTAATTTTTGAGATAAAATAAGAAGTTGTTTTAGAAATGAAGTATTTAATTTGTTACTTTATTCATAATTGACTTGCGAAATTTGTTTATCACTATTTAAAATCATTTAGTCGCGATCGATTTAATTGAGTTATTTCAAGAAAAAATATAGTCTCCTAGGGATTCGATTCTTAAACCCTAAAATTAACGACAAAAATAACAAGTAATAAAGCAAATAAGAGAGAGAGAGAGAGAGAGAGAAAGAGTGAGAGAGAGATTATGTCAAAATTCGGGTTATCTGTTCTCCTGGACCGGTATTTGGACCCCTTTCTTTTGGGGTTTTGACCCATTTGTCTCTGTATTTGTCCTAGTCTAGGGATCCAATAAACAAAATAATTAAAAGGGCTTAGTCCCAACAACAACAAAATACAAATTTTTAAATAAATTTAGGTCGTAATGACCCAATTTCTTCAACTCTTCGATTGACTCCATATTCGACAATTTTGAAGACCTGCTCATCAAATTTGGGGTGGAAGATTTGACATGGATAATATATGAGTCTTTATGATTCTCTCTTGAAATGCGATGGAAAATAAGAGTTCGTGATGAACTCGGGAAATATTTCACATGCAAAACAAAGTACAGGGAAAAGGTTAATACATAATTCGACCAACATAAACAAATAAGCATACAAAAATTCACAGAAGAACATTTGACCTCAAGAACAAGTAAATTAATACAAAATTAACCCATTTAGTGGCACTTAGACATGACAACTTCATACGAGCAATTAAGAAGGTCTAAGTAGACATTTAATTGCTAACAATTAATGAACCATTATGCTATTTGACATCACATGTGCGAAACTCAGAATCCTACACTAGCATAAAGAAATAATATTGGTAGCTAATAACAATATTCTAAAGATGATTACCCTACTACAAACGTGAGTATTATAAGGGAATATTGCAACATTTAACACCTCCAACAAAATAATATCTTCGAAAGCAAATCTACTGGAAGTTATATGGACCAAATTTGTGTGAACCTTGTATAACATGTTGAATATGGACAAGCGAACCATAGCTGGTAATTTCGACTGTATTTTCAAAATACCAAATCCAGAGACTAATCAAGGCATAGTGAGCTTGAAATTAACATGAGTGGGCGATAAATTAAAACTTCTGATCAATAACACAACAAGAGGAACCCAATCAAGATACTAACAAAAACAAAAGAAGATCAGCATCATGGTCTCAATAGAGAAGGAAAAATCGAGCAACCAAACAAAGATATACTATAATGCTACACAAAACATAACTCCAATGATGAATATTATATCTCATTTAAAATGCTTCCCAACTTAAAATGAAAGGACTCTAAAAGAGAGAGAATAAGAAACACCCCCAAAAATTACATAATGGTGCATCAAGACAAGCTAGAGACTACCAGTAACTTTACACAATATTAAAAAAAATCTGTTCAAGTAACATGGAACAATTAATACTATATCTAGTTTGAAAGAGGAATTCTAAACTTAAGAGCGACAACATTCAGAACACGCTCATTTATACATTAGACGAGCGGGAAAACCGATTCTAACTCAAGCGCTAGGCTACTAAATAAGCCAAGATTCGAGCAGCATGGTAACCAGCCAAGAAAGAACAACAAAATAAACCAAACAGTGGTGTAGAGAAAAAAAATAAAGCTAACCATGAGAGACGTCACTTGTTTTGAATCAAGTTTTAACATATTCAAACAACATAGCAGGCTACAAACGGAGACAAGAAAATATGAGATGAAAGAGACATAAGGCAAGTGAGCATTAAAGCAAGCTATCCAAGACTTAATGGACAAGTGTTGAAAGTTTTCAATTGTTCCAATGAAACGGAAACAAACCACAATAAGGAAATTTAAAGAAAATTTACTAGGGAAAACTAAGAAGTAACAGATCTACGTAAACAAATGAGAGTATTATTAGCTATACTCATTAACCAACATCCCACGTAAACAGAACACCCACACAACTAGCATGTCATAAATGAAGCAACAACATGCGCGACTCATACAGAAATATAAATAAGAAATTGATCCCGTCAAAGTACATCAAAAACAATCTAACAAATAACTAATATGTAAAAAATTCACAATGTCTCAAAAAAAAAAACAGGCTACAAATAAATAGAAGGATTGTAGAGAAGACGAGCAGAGATGAAGATCACCTTTCAAAGTGCAGCGAATGGACAATAACGTTCTTGTGGAGCGACCTCGACACTCAAAGGAAACACCCATATGGACTTGCGTGTACAGAGAATCAAGCTGAGACTTCAAAAATATTTTTAATATATATTTGTAAGGCTGCTTTCAAAATTATTTTATTTTCATTCTGAAAAGAAAAATATTATTTATGGAGGGAGATCAGGGTTTAGGATTTATGGAGGAAAAGGGGTGAAAACTCCGACAGCCCTTGGTCCAAATTCAAAATTTAAAATCCAAATCTTTTCACAAATTTGGAGAAATAACTTTTCTGAGAAACTCGTCCTCATTCCAGAAAGGGAAAGGGAGACAGACAGTTTTGATCAATCACCCGCTCTTGGAGCGATGTGGAGTGATCTAAACCCGTCGAGGATGACTTATGCGTGATGCTAATCCTATTGGGAGGTCGTACGAGTCGATAAAGACACGGGAAGAAAAGATGAAACCCTAGCGTACCGGTTTCTGCCTCCTCGACGCTTTTGAGAAAGAAAACCAGTCAGGCTGGGTTAAAGGAAAAATGGATGGGTCGAGTTAAAAGGGGGCTGGGGCGGTTAAATTTAAATGGCTGGACTGATTTTTGAATATAGGGCTAGGGTTGCTGGGTTATTTGAATTGGATATAAAATTAGATAATAGGCTGGGAACTTGGAGAAAATGTTTTGGAACAAAAAAAATGGGCATGGGATTTGGTTCGATTACCTAAAGGATTGGAAAAAGGCTCAAATTTGGCCCTTTAGAATTAACTAGATTAGTCGAATTGAGCTATTTAATGCATTCCGCTAAAATAATTAATTAAGATAAATTTAATTAATGAATTAATTAATAAGATTCCTAATTCGAAACGAACTACAATAATCGACTTAATTATAAAATAATAAATTAAACTATCATTTAACTAAATTAATTAGTAAAAATTTAAACAAGATCTTTTGAGACGGTCTCCGAGTAATCGTGAAATACACTAATTATATACATAACTACGTAAATAATATATTATCCAAAGATTATAAAAATTAATAATATTACCTTAGAATAGCTTAAAAACCATTTTATTATATATATATAAAATCTAATTATTTCAAATCGTTTAAAATTAAGAAGGTCGTTAATTAATTAGTATTGAGAAGGGTCAAAATAGGGTGTCAACATTGAGTTATGATTCTATTACGTTGAGGTGGTTGTATCTACTGTTATTTACATGAATTAACATTGAAATGATGTTGAAGGATACATGAGGATCAATGTATGAAGATTTTAAAAAGTTTAGCCTAGTTTCCATAGTTCACTGTAACATTGGCTTCTAAATAATTATTGTGGATTTCAATTATGTTAGTTGGTTGGATCTAATTTTCTAGGTTAATATAATGTTCAAATTATGAATATGAATAGCACAAGTTAGGAGTCCTAAGTGTAATATAATGTTGACTTGTCTCCTATGCAATTGTGGGTTGTGTGGTCTATACTTGAAAGTGTAATGCGGTCTAAGAGGTGGATGCATTGATATGTTATTGATAGACATTATGTGATCATGTTGTCCAATGTACACACACACTCACTTTGCATGCATGTTACAAGTAGTATAGTTCATGGTGTCTAAATGAAAGGTAGTTCATATTCACTAGTGTCTACTATTATGTATGTTAAGATGATGTTTATGCAAGCATTATATGTGTTTTCTTAGCTAGGATGACATGATAGGTGTTACTAGTATGGGCAAGGGTATAGGACTTTACCTATGCATTTCACATGTCTACCTTGATAGGATAGTTCTAGTTTTGGTTTCTATATATGCATGAATATGAATGTATGGTCATGTGTGGTTTTAATGTGTTATGTTAAAGGTTGTTCACATCTATGTATACTGTTACGCACATGTATGATGGTCTAGTAAGTAGAGAGGCCTTGAGAGGGGTGCCCAAGAATAACTCTAAAACTAGATAGGTGCTTTATACTATAAGCATACGAATAATGAATATACTAAGCCTATGTTTTAGAAATAAATGTAATAAAGACTTTTCAATAAAGGGAAGTTAGTTTAGCACCGAGTGAACTTGATATTCAGAGGTTTTGACTTTCCTTGGACGAAGATTCACCATTTGCTCCTTATAGAGAGTTGACTTCCCTTAGAGGAATACTCACCTATGGAAACTCATGAGGTGTTGACTTTCCTTGTAGGAAGATTCACCCATGTTTTCTCATGAGGTGAGACCCTAAATACCAAATGGTATGTAGAGGGAATACCTATATCTTAGTTCTATAAACTATGCTTGCCACATAGGATCTAGCAAGTGATATCACCTAATATGCTAGGATATATGTCAATGTTCTACCTTTTCTTGGTAGGAACACATTCTCTTAGTGTAAGGCTCTACAACACCAAATTCCATGCTTAGCACCCATGGTCTTAGTGTCAGTTTAAGCTACAGTTTCCCTAAAGTAAAATGGACAATGGAAGTTAAATGACTCGGACCCTAAATAGAACGACTTAAGGGAGGTTACTTAGGATAGGTGGAAGTAATGAACCCATCTAGACATTGCACAAGTAGATCCTTAGGAAGTTCTAGGAAGGTGTTCTGATGCATGTCACTATGTATGTGTTCCTTATGCATGACATTGTAGTATTTTTCTACTTTTTATGAAGATGTGCATGATATGTGTGTTTATCAATGATGTTGATCTTGTTGACTATATGATGAAGGCCTTGACTTAACTATGTCTATGTTGTATTATACTTCTATGATGGCATGTTTTGTCTTGTGTAGATGGTATGTATGATTTTACTTTTGGTCCTAAGGTGATATATTTCACCAAGTATCCGTAAAGGATTACTCGGGAGACTACTGAATTAAAAGAAATAGTTCATTGTAAAGAGGAATGACCTCACTGTAAAGTGACCTCAAAATGGTCTTAAATTCTATATGTGCTTTTCTATGATGTATGGCCTTCGGTTGTGTTTCTATGAAGTATGAAAATGATATGAATGCTATTGTTTAAAAGTTTCATAAGGATTTACTCAAAAAGTCATGAAATATGATTTTTTAGAAAAAGGTCCCTTTTAAATGCATGTTTTTGCATGGTTGTCATACTTAGTGCATTCTGTACTAATCCCATTCTTCTCTACTTTTTACACAAAGTGTAGGTTATGGATTCTTAAAGGATGTATTGAATGGTGAAGATATTGATAGGTGATTCCCAAGCTCAAGGAAAGGAATCCATAAGTTCGAGGATGTCCTAATGTGTATTTATTGTAAAGTATTTAAATATTGTATGGTTATGTAATATGTCTTGTGGGTCGTGTCCCTAATGTATTCTAATGTTGTTGATTATAAGATGGCAAAGAGACTTACAGTCTATATGTGTATTATGACTTATATTTGATATGTATATAAAGTAAAGTGTCTATCATATTGTATAAGACCTCTGAGAGGTCAAGTACGCCATGTTACTTCAGGGGGTGCTCCCAGGTTGTGACAAATAATCTACCTATTCGCTCCCAAATCACTCAAATTCTCCCAAAGGTTTCTTCTTCAATTCTCTTAAAGCGCTCAAGGTAAAAAGCTACTGTTTTTTCAAGTTTTAAGACTTCCTTCTTCACTCTTTAGGGTTTTGGATTCCTTTCATCCATCAGGTCCCAAAGGAAACTCAATTTCTCCTTCCGACTTTCACCCAATTTTTCTAGGGGTTCATGAAATTTTTTATGATTCAATTGTCTATAATTGATCTATTTATGCATGATTTGATTCAATTACATGTTTCCAATAAATTTCATATGGGAAAATTTTTTATTCTAATATTATTATTATGAATTTATGCATACATCATGAAATTGAGAATTTATGAAAAAATGATGCTTTAGATAAAGTATCAAAATGATTTGTTAAAATTTTTCTCACTATGAAATATGATCATGATTTTTTATGCTTAGATAAGTATCTTATGAATATGTTAGGAAATCATGAATTTTAAAGGAGATGCTCTATGATATGAAGTTATGATTGGATTTGGATGACTAGATTTCTACTTTTCCCAAGTATGATGATTATGATTATGTTTATTTCGTTAGTGTATTACTTAACATCCAGTAGACTTTATAATGGAGATCCTTCTATTAGTAGTTGTTTGATCTTTGCAAAAACTTCTCTTGTCCCTACCTATGAGCCCCCATAGGATTTGTATTAGAAATACATAGCTAGGGGATCTACTTAAGCTAATATATATGATATTTACCTTGACAAGTAGGATATTATCTTTTTCGAGTGAGAAAACACAAGATTTTGTGTTATAACCTACATGGTCTATCTCGATTAATGATAAACTATCTCATAAAAGATCTATGATTTTTACTCCAAAAGGGTTTTATGACTTCCTAAATGTTTATGACTTAAGATTTTCTCATGATTATAATGTGCATTAACCCTGTCCCATGATTCATGATTTAGCTTATTGAGTGTTAATACATTTTACTTGGTCATGCATTACATATTTTAAACACATTATAATATCATGTTTATGTTTATACATTTTCCTCATATTTATTACATTTAAAGTACTAATGCATATTGTTCCTATATTGTTTCATAGTATAGAATATAATGCTCCTCATATTGGTCGTGGCTAGTTGGATTGCTCCGCTTAGCACTCGTATTAGCGAGTCCTCATTGTTTGAGGAAAATGTAGTATCATTTTATTGATTTGGATTTCTTTTTAGTTTTCAGACTTTGTACGTGGTTTATAGGTTTGTCCTAACCACATCTATGATAGTACAAGGCTTGTGAGACAGTGATTATTTCCACATATTCTCTTATGTACTATATTAGTATCTCTTATATTTTTAAAAGAGTTTTGAGACTTGTATTCCATCCTTATGTTGTATACTCTTTATTTGATATTCATTGTGTCATGCTTATGTGGTTCCACTTTTCTACAAGCCTACCATCGAGTATCTTGTCACGAACCAAAGATACATTAGACGTGATATAATTTATAAGATCTCAAGGGGCCTTAAAATGACTTTTGACATACATACAACATAATATAATAGACAAAACAAATGTTTATGTAGAAAGTCTCATATCATAAAAGAGAAGTTGAAACATGAGTCTGTAATCTTAACTATGTCTTGTGAATCCTTTTAAATAAACATGAAAGTTGTTGGGATATAACTCATACACCCCGTACGAAGTCTCAAAGTAAATGAAAAAATCACAAAGTCTTCATGGTCTTGCCCTCGAAGTATGAGGACTCATCAATCCAATAGTTATAGTAGTCCAAGTTAGCCATGAGAAGGATGGGAAGAAGTGTTAAACCCTATATTATGAGACAATGTTGGCACAAATATGCATTAGAACATGAAATTACTAAGTAACGGAAGTGCATGAAAATATAAATGTGACTATATTATGACGTTAAGCATGATATGAATGACCAAGATAAAAACATATTAAAACTATTAAAGAAGAATCATAAATCATAAGCATGGTCAATGCATTTGAAAGCTTTCATTAAAATCGTTGAATGCAACATAATTAATTTTGTGCATGTTTACCATTAAGTGACATAGACCACGTGAGCTATCACGTGGAATATTGTGTCTTTCTCCCACACCTAAAATAGATGTCCTACTTGCTGATATAATGACAATAAAATTCTTTCTTAGCTGGATCCACTAGTTTTGTCTTTCTAAAACAGATTCTATGGGGGCACGTAGTTAGCAACAAAAAGATTAATACTGGAAATTCGACCTCTTCTGATGGGAGAGCCTCCATCTCAACATTATCTCAGTGCTAAGTATAATCCCAATGGAATTAATCATAAACATATTCATATAATCATACTTGGAAGGACACAATTAAACTATAAACCCAATCTTAAGTCATCATAGAGTAGCTCTTTTTAATTATGGTTCATACATATGTGAGAAAACCTTTCACAAATCATGATTTCATAAGAAAGTGAGAAAACCATTCACAATTAATTGATGCCCACCTCATAAGGATGCTTAATTCATAAACATAATTTTCATAAAATGTAGTATCTTAAAAATCATACTTCAATAATTCCTAAGCTTCTTTAATAAATTCATCTTCATATACAGGTAAAAAATATGAATCTGTACGAAATAAATTTGAAATCATGTAGTTTAATCAAAACATGCATTTGAATATTGAAATTGGATAATTAAATAAAATCAAATAAAAGTTACAGATATTGCATGAACCCTAATAAAATTAGGTGAAATTTAAACTTAGAGATCTTATGGTTACCAATGGGTGAATGAAATATATTGGTGAATTCACATATACCTTAATGATCAAATGTAACACTTAGAATTTGAGAAAGGTCAAAATTTCAGTTTTCAAAAGTTCCTGGTGCCATTTGACAGTGGACATCCATGACATGTAAACTGAGCCACATACCGTAGGTTCGGTTTGTGGATTGGCAACCCAAATAGGGTAAGAGGACCAGACACCACTACTTGGACCAACGGATTATCGTTGGGTTCTTAGTCCATTATTTGGGGTCCATGCATCATAGACGCTAAGTCAGTCACTAATGAAGACGACGGACGTGCAGGACGGACCGTCAATCAAACCACGGTTTGTTGATCAAGGCTAGTAGGTCGAAGGTCAACATTAATTCTAGGGGCAGTTGGTTCTTTTCCTAATTAGTCTAGCCTAATACTATGTTGTTTTAACCTTTACCAAAATCACTATGTAAGTTCTTTAACTCTAAAATTTCCCAATTGAAAATCTTTCTCTCAAATTTACAAAAAAATAACAAGTCTTCCTCTCAAATATTTCTGTTTTTAGAAAACATGAAGAAGAAGAAGGGTCCAAGCCATGGTTTGCATGTCAATTCTCCAATTACTCCATTGAAGCTAAGCAATTGGCATTAAGGTGTGATAGTTTTTATCCAAGGATTCTTTCCATTCACGAGTTCCCAAGTTATCCTATTTTAAAAGTTAGAAATCCCCAATAGAGTTGGGGGTTTTCTTATATATTATGAGTTCTCTTGATTATTGATTTAATTGATGTAATTATGATATCTTATGCACGAATTGATGAAATTCAATGGTTCTATGATGATTTACCACGAACCCAATTAATTACCGAAAATTCAAAATCATAATGATATGATGTGGTTTTTGGATTAAGAATGAAGAGTTAATGAAATTAAGCAAGTTATTATGAAATTTATGTAAATGTATTAAGGATGCTTTGAGAGTGAAGTATAAAGGATAAGGCTGTTGTTGTTTTGTTGAAAGTATCTACTCATATACACATGAAAGCATGATTTTGCAATGTTTTCTCACATAGTAAGAGTTCTAAGGTCGAAAGGTCTTCTTACCTAAATGAATCAAAGATAAAGGGTTATCCTAATGAAATTTAGCTTGAATTGGTTATTCGAAGAAACCTTTCCAAGGATGACATATGACTTAGCTTGGATAGGTAAGATGATGTGCCCTTCCATGGATGATAAGAACAAGTAAGAAATGACTATTCTATGGGATTTATACTTATCATCGAGAGGATATTGAGAATGAAGCTCTCTCGTTAGCAGAGGTCCGGCTTCTAGAAGCACTATCTTTATCCCATACCTATGTTCCCCCATAGGATAATTGTCTAGATAGACATTAGCTAGTGGATCCATCTAAGCTAGAAGTTCATGGTCCTTACCTTAGAAAGTAGGGTAACCCTTTTTGGTGTGAGAGATGATAAATGCTCAACTACATCTCATCCAATACTAGGTGTAGGCAATCACAATCTAGTGTAAAACCAACAAAGAGTTGGGGTCTATCCCAGTGGGAGTAATACAAATCAAAATTCAGCTGCGAAGTTATAAAGGTGGTCTACTCAATTATAGAAATAGAAATTATTTAAATAATTGAAATAAATCAAAGGGGTTGACAACAAGTGTAAAATGGGGGCTAAGGTTTGTCAATTATCAACTAAGAAAAATAGAGGAGTAATCTAGTAGATAAGGATACTTGGGGATATGATCAAGTAAAGGCTAATTTCTCTATATGGGTAATTGTAATTTACTAAAAATTGTTTAATCTTAGTGGATAGGCCAAACTATAGATGCAATAGATCTTATCGAACAACTATTACTATTCAACTGAGTTCTCTCGAACCTCGACAAGAAATAACGCTATAAGAAACCTAATACCTCAATTTTCCTACTCTCTCGAGCTACATAAGTAGGATTGAGTTGAGATTCACTCTCTCGAGCTGAACCCACGATAATCCAATCATTAAAATCATTAATCAATAACCTTAGTTCTAAAACCTCTTTCTCAAGCAAGCTCCCAACAATAAGTTAAAACTACTTTTACAACTACCATTCATGGGTTAATACACAATTATCAATTAAACTCACTTCAAATTAGCATTTAAATCAGTAAAACACAATACCCTTAAGCTAATTAGAGCAAATAATCACATGATCACACCCCCAAGAATGAGGATTTTATCTACACATCATCAAAAGGAAGAAATTAATACCAATTATGTTTTTTGAATCTGATATCATAATCAACGTCTTTACAATGATCCAAAATGCTTAGTATCAAAAACCCAACTCAAAGTATTCTAGAAAATACCTTAAACTAAACAAAACAAAGTCTCCAACGAAAGCTCAAAGTTCTACAATGTGGAAATTACTCAGGAAATGACTGGATTTCTTTTTGAGCCTTTTGAAATTCAATTTATACGTTTTTGAATTTAGGCATGGGTCACTTGGAAAAATTAGCCGAGCATCGAAAACCAGGTTGACGATGTGCCAAGTGACGCGTTTCCTTGTCGTCTCGCTTTGCCTCTTTAACCTAAGAGTTTTGTAACTTTAAGCATCTAGATGGAAGTCAATGATCCTTGTTGTGGTCCACCGACTATCCATTTGCATCGCCAAGCTGGTTTTTCCCTAGGGTTGGTAGTCTGGAACTTTAGGTGAGTTGAAGTTCCACATGACGAGTCGCCGAGTAGCTTTTCCCTTTGGCCTTTAAACTTGCAAATAATCATTAAAACATCAATTTAGAGCACAAAATAGGCACGAAGACATTAAAATCAAGCCCCAAATGAGTCAAAATCCTAGACTCATCAACACCCTCAACTTAAACTTTTGCTTGTCCTCAAGTAAAACACAAGAATTATCATTTCAATAAGGATGTTTACAAACAGTTCTACTCAAGACTCAAAATGAATGACAACCACAAGAGGTCGAAACTACACATTCAATATTCAATTGTGCATCGTAAGTTTGAAACTATGACTAAACATTATCAAATTGAACTGAAGCTCACAATGCTTGCTTCAAATGCAAGTTCAAGCTCAACAAAAGCATTTGAATGCCTTCACACCAAGAATGATTCCACGCTTACACAAATATTATCAACAAATTATAATTTCATAATCAAATAGATCTCTCAAACTCCCCAAGATGAACACATGCATGAACCTACCCATAGGTTTGCCCTTATTTTTCTAATCAACATAATTTTCAGCTCATTCAAGACCACAAAGGTCTTTCAAGGCTTGTAATGGGGTTGAGTGCAAAGGTATGATAATTTTTGTTTAGTGACTTCTCCCTTCATGAAGTATGACATACAATTCATTCTTTTCTCCTTCTCTTTCACAATTGATGATGTTCAGAATCCACCTTGTTGTTCATTTAAGCATGATGCATTGGATACCCTATTTAATTTGCTCCTTTCACAAGCTCCATTTCACAAACTCTTTTTTTTCAATCTTTTTTCTATTCTCATAATTTTCTTTTCTTTATTTGGGGGTTCCATATTTTTCAAATCCTTCAAAGGTAGATTTTTTCACATTCCTTGATTTTGCTTCTTTTCACCACACCCCAACTTAGACTTTTGGCCTAAATTGGCTATTCAAATGAACTAATACTTCATGAAGGTTATATGTGATAGAAAAAAGAGGTAAAAGTTTATCAAGCTTATTTTCTAAATAAAAGGATAGGCTCAAAATGGTTCTAAATGGATTCACACTCTCATAGGGTAGATGATGAGTCCACGGTTTGAACTCATTTAGGTGTTTAATTTAAGAAATTTAGTTTCTTCAAATGCATATTTTTTTACCAATAACTAATGTAAATCTTTGAGTTTTAGGTATTTGGACTTAAGGACAAACCATCAACACTATTAAGAAAAAAAGAACAAGGCAGCTAAATAAATAAAGAAAAGAAGGCTTGAAGATCGCCTAATCTATTGGGTGAGTCGCGGAATGACTATGATCTTACCTAATTTTATAGTGTGCCAAGCCATGAAAGAGAAAATCAAGTAGGCGATAGGAAGGAGCAGTCGGTTCGTCGCCGAATGATTCCAGGATGCAAAGACTTATCGCCTAAAGTTACATGACTAGAGATGTTGAAGGCTGAAACAAAAAGGTGATGTAACTAACCAAAGGGAGGGAATGTCAAGTGTATCTACGATCCCGACTTATTGCGTTGAATGATCCTAAAAAATATAATTTTTGATATCTATAAATACAATTTTAAATTCTTATCTAGCAATCAAGCAATCTTTCAATCAAGACATTAAGACATCTAGAAATTTTAGTACTCAGAGAGAGAATTATCATCCTACCTTTGAACATTGTTTTTGGTTTTTCGTTAGCTTTTGAAGATGAAGATTTCTAATTCCAATAAATTGGAAGTGGGTGTTGAATATTCTTTGTAGACCTATGGAAAGACAATATCAATCGTACTAGTTGATGGAAACACCCGTCGGTATTGATACCTTGCCTTTTACTATGTCTAGTTAAAACCCAAATTCTTGGGTGTGCTATGTGATAATGGGTTGAAATAACCGTTGGGTATTGCAAATTATTATTTATTTGCTCTATAATATTGATTTTGTTCAGTAGTTGTGGTTGAATTTAATGGGGTTGTAGTTGCAAATACAATCTTAGCTTAGCGTTTTGGGCTTACTTGAGAGAGAGGTTTTGAAACAAAAACTATTGAATCAATGGTCTGTAAGTAGTGGCTTTCATAGGTTCTACTCGAGAGAGTGAATAATAAACCCTCTTCCACACACTCAGCTGGAGAGAGTGCGTTGACTAAAGCGAAGGTTGGTCTTTATTGCAACTTATTGGTGTTCGAGAGGGACTAATTTGATTCGGGGTAAATTCCTCGAGAGATAGTTTACCCCACTAATGTTTAGCTTAATCACTAATATGCAGTTTTTTACTACTATTGCAATTACCCAATTATTTTTCTTAACCCATAATCCTATTACATCCCAAGAATCCCGTCTACATATTCATATTTTCATATTATCTGATGTTTTAGTTTATAATTGAATGAAGACCCTTTTTTTTTATAATTGACACTTGTGTCACCCCCTTTAATTTGTGATATCCTTACTTGTAAATGTCTTTAGCTATGACTAATTTAAAATGATTCATGTTGGCTATTAATTCTCAAAACCACTCCCTATGGGAACGATCCCAACCGTTAGTTAGGTTATTATACTAATTGATGATCCTTGACACTTGAATTGGAAGTAGTGTGCTGATATGTCAAACCAAAATGGCATTGCTGCCTAGGAGTGGTGTTATTTAAGAATTTTTAGTTAAGTTGAATTTAGCTCTTGTTTGTAATCGTGATACTTCATTTCTAGTTTTGGTTTGTGAATCTCTTATTGAACATATAAATTGAGCATCATTGGTAGAAGAGTTGGCCATATGACCGAAGCAAATCAAGAGATGGATGAGGGTTACTGTAACACTACGAAAGTCCATGACTTATTCTAGAGCCTCACTATATGAAACAAGCTTTAAAACAATGTTTCTAAGACTAAGATAATGTAATGAAACTAATTATAAGGGGTAAGGGTAAAAACGTCAAGGAACAACCATGACATTCAGAGGTTCGTGAAAATTGAGCTTGTGTGCCTTGGCATGTTTTGAGGGGTTTTAGGAGTTGTAATATGGTCAAATTTTGTAAAAAGGTGTTAAACATGTATTAGAGTGTTTTTAGTGACTCCCCAAGGACCATCCCAAGGATCCTTGAGGAGGACCCATCCATTGGCCCTCAAAATTGCCATTTGAAAGTGTGCAACCACGAGACCAAACTGCGAGCCATCGTTGGAACGACCGCTCCGTCGTTGTGGATCGTTAGCTTACATTTAACCAATCCACAAAAGGCCCAAAAAATCCATCCTCTGATCTGAACCACGACGGTGCAACTCGGGCCGTGGTTTCATTGACGGGGTGTAGACAGAGGTTCGTCGATAGGGGGTTGTTTCACTGTCCATTTTTGGTCAAGGTAAGTATAGTTATTTAATTAGTTAATCATTAATTAGGGGTTAAAGGGTGTTTAATTAAGTTAGTTACGGACTATATAAGAGTTCCAACTCATTAAACTAACCTAACTCCTCTAAATTCCAAAAACCCACTTAGCTCTAACTTCTCTCGACTTTATCTCTCCCAAACTCAAACCTTCATTGAAGGAACACTAGAGCTCCAACTCAAGGAAGAATTCACCAAGGAATAAATCTCAAATCCATGGCAAAAATCCTCAAGGTATGGTTTCTTTCAGTCTTGAGATCAGTTTCCCAAGAGGCTCCTTCAACTATGCTTTTCAAACTTCCCCAAGACTAAGGTTTCAATCTTGACATGTGTACTCTTTTCAAAACTAAATTGTCATTAAATTTTGATGAATTATGATCTTTTATCATTTTTTAACTAATTAGTGATGGTCAATTGTTGGTAATCACTAGATATTTCCCCTTGAGCCCTTGTTCTTCCCTAAACTCATTATATCTTGAAATTCTATGGTAATTGTGGAAGATGATGAGAATATGAATATATAGAATGATAATTTCTATGTATTAATTCTTGAATTTACCTTGTTTATGCATTAGTTATGTATTCTTTGGTAATTTAAGTGTGAAGTCCATGAAAGGGCAAGAAGGTATGAAGATTGATTCTTGTTGAATTCAATTATGAAGTATGATTACTTAGATAGTAATGTTTCTATGTCAATGTGTGGTTGTGATGTTGATAACAAGTATTCCTGATCCTTAGCCCTAGACTATTGAATTAGCTATGAAGTACCAAAGCATGTCATGGTATGATTATTATATGATTGAAAATATTTCCTCATGATTATAATAAAGTGTTAAGTGAAAGGTTTAGTCATTTGTATGTGATTTATAAAGTGAAAGAATATTTATCACTTATACCTATGACCTATTATGATGAGATTTTTACATGCTTGTCTAGAAGAGGCTTTGTGAACATTGTATGAAAAGAATGATGATTACTAAAGAGAATAAATACATAGCACTGAAAGGGAATGTAAATGAGATGGGGATCTCACATTTAGTAAGTCCAGATCCTTAGATGAATTTCCTCAGATTTAGTAAGTCCCGATTCCAATGATATGTGTTGTCTCATTAATGAAAATCTCCACATTTATTAAGTCAGGGTTTCTAGTAACAATCTCCTTAACCCTTATCTATGTTCCCACATAGGAATATAATTTAGTGGATCCACCTAGATAGCTATGTACGAAAGGTTACACCCTAGGCAAGTGTTAACCCTCTCTTTTCGGTGTGGGAGTAGAACATCATATTCCAAGCAGATCACATGGTCTCATGTCGGTTATTGCACTTCTTTCCCTTATTTGAAGTAAATGGACAAGTTAAATATGTGAACTCTTATTAAGGCTTGTCTTAAAGGATACTACATAGTGTGAGGGAGGGTATGCGACTTCCCATACACATTGCACATGTGGGATCCTAAGGAATGGTCTTAGTGGTATTCTTTTATGATTAAGTTGATTATATGTTATGTATGTCAAGATATATATGATCTTATGAACCAATTATGTTATGATGAAAGATGAGGGTATGCCATATATATGAAATAAGTGACTTAATGTGATGCTTAGCTTTTGATAGGATTATGGGGTTCTATTCTTGGCACTGCACAAGTGTTGCTTTTGGCTGATTTTGTGTTGGGTTGACTTATCATGTTCCAAATAAGTTCATGTTGATTTATTTGTTATTATGCATGGTTTTGAATAAATTGTGCATTTTCTTATACATTGATGGTTTTATGCATAAGAGACATACTTAGTACATGTGGTTTGTAATAACCAATATTTCTTTTCCTTTTCCCAAACAATGTAGGTTTGGGCCATTGAAGTATAGGAGGCCACTTCGCGAGAAGACTTGGAACTATTTCCCAAGTTATTGGTAGGTCCTCAATGCGCGGGGATGTTATTATTTCTCTATTCTAACTATGTTGTTGTTATGTCTAAAGACACTTATTCATTCCTTGACTGTTGAGACTTTGTTGCAAGCCTATATGTGGCTCATTATTTTGAAGTATGGGATATGCCCAAATGTTGTAATACTCTTTATATGGTTTAATGTGAGACAAATATTATTAGACTATATCCTATGTATTGGTTATGTTGTTTAAAAGAGAAGCCTATGTAAGCTTCAATAAGTGAAGAGTCTACGTAAACTCCATATATGACATGTGAGAGGTCGATGTATACCTCACTATGTAAAAGTTTTAAATTTTCCCCATACCTATGATATGTTATGACGAATGCTAAGGGCTTGTCCAAGTCTTCTTCGAGGACGAAGACGTCGGTTACGTCTAGGGAGTGCTCCTCGGTCGTGACAGTCACTATTTGAACACACTATTAACTCTGCTAGATGATTAGGCCAAGAATATAAAAGAGTTTGAAGTTCAGTGCGAAAGAAAAGACAGGTTATACCCTTATAAGAGGAGAAAACTTAAGGACAATGAGAACAACTGAGTCGAAGATACGCTCTTAATCATTCTTCAAAAAGGTCAATGAGCAGGATAGAATGCTGGAAGAGCTGAGGGAGAATGTTGTTGTGCTAAATTAGATAATTGGATCCTACTCCAGATCAATCCCGCTAACTGAAACCCTCATAGGGCAAGTACTACCTCACTTCTTCATGAAGCAACAAGAGGGGTTGCCTAGTAGTACTATGGAAAACCCAAAAATGAGGTTTAAATAAGGACTTGCATCTTCCCACAAAGTTAACTAAGGCGATGCTTGGGAGGCAACCCAAGAATCTTTTTACTGGTTTATTTTGGTTTTAGGTAAATAATTGTATGTCAATTGTGCATATTAAAGTATGAAAAAGTGTTTGAAAAATTTCAGGTTAGCGAACTAAAGATCCTGTCCGCTTGGACCGAAGAGGTCGTAGAGTCCAACATTCAGGTTTCTTAATTTTGTGGCTAATATGGTTGATTCAAACATTTCCAAACTTTGCTGAGTCCTCATGTTTTGATGATGAATTTTCATTATTCTAGTTTCCTTGTTGTATTTCACTTTTGGACATGATGTATGGGTGAGGCCCAATTTTATTCTATTGTAGTAGGTGGCTATTGAGACAAGTGTTATAGACTTTTGCTTTTCCTTATAAAAACTAGTGGACTTGGACTATTATTTTACTTCTTTTTTTTACTTCTTATGTTATCAATGATAAGTATGTTGTATGGGGTCTCTCGGGTATTATATCTCGGGGGTATCCTTGAGTCATGACAAATTTGGTATCAGAGCACAAGGTTTAGAATGATCCTAGGATGTCTCATAAGCCACGTTGAGTCAAGTCTTGTTTATAAGTGTGAAGCACGCTACATTATGAATTATATGCTATAAGATGATTAGGAAAATCCACTTCTTTCATTACTCTAATGTCGTGTGATAGAGTTGAACTCTATAAGATCTCTCTCTTATCCAATTCTCTACAGAATATGGCTACTCAAAGAGCTTATGACAGAAGAAATGTGAGGGAGAATGCAGAACAAGAAGCTCCTCCCTAAGATCCTTATGTTATGGTCGTTCCTTTGGACGAACAAGTTACTAATGCGGATTTAGGATTACTTTTAAAATGATGGCCCAAGTCGTGACAAACTAAGTCAATAGAGAGGTTGCAGTTTCCATGAACCCAAATATGAGTACGACGACGTTTAGAGTTAGGGATTTCACTAGGATAAGTTCTCTGGAGTTTCATGGTTCTAACACTGAGGAAGACCCTCAAGATTTCATTAAGAAGTTTATTAGGTTTTGCTGATCATGGGACTGACACCAGTGAAAAAGGTGAAGTTTGCTGCTTATAACCTTAACAGTGTGACTCAAACTTTGAACAACCAATACAAAGAAGGAAAACCAAAAAAAGCGGGTCTGCTTGATTGGGAGAAGTTTAAGGCTACTTTTCTTGACTGCTTCTTTACCTTTGAGATGAGGAAAGAAAAGGTGCTTGAGTTCATTAACGTTCGACAAATAAGGGCATATATATTAAATCTTGTGGAGGTGTCAAGCCACCCACGAGTTTTGAAAGAAATTCCATTAATGTATAGGTATATGTATAAATCATATCTATAAATAATAAATGTGTCACCCAGAAAACAAAAGTATTCTCTGGCACCAATGGTAGGCGATCAAATTTTATGTCTAAGTTTGCGTGATGGAACGCCACTAGAAGCTTTTTGTTTTTATTTTTTTCAACGGGAGGCAACCTTTTTTTGATTTAAATTTTCTAACCGCAGACGATGTTTTTTTGAATTTTATTTTATTTGATTCAACAAAAAGTGTTTTAACCTCTTCACCATTGAAACCCTGGATTTTCCTTTCAAATTTTCAGCAACAAAAATCTTTCATTAATCAAAGCTTAAACCTTCAACTGCTCGTCCAATCCCACTCACCCACCCACCCATAAGACGAGTAATTCAATTTGAATCTAAAGTTTATTTAATCTAAGTCTACTGGGCATTAGAAGCGAATCCAACATTTTATAATTTCGGTGCACCAATAGTATCTTAATTTAGGTAATTAGTGAAACTTTTACTACAATAAATGAATAATTTAGTATTTGCTTGGTCACTAATGGCTCAAATATGAGCTCTAAACTAAACTTAAAATAAAAATAATGAAATAGGGCTCTAACTAGATTTGAACTGTATTCTGGCGAGTGGTTCCTCTGGCTTGTACCACCTACCCTAGGTCACCCCTACACATCTTATGGGTGCATGTTGATTATATCCTACTTTTTATCAGTTTCTTATAGGATTTTTTTGAAGTTAATGGGTGCACCCCTATCATATCATGTGGGTTCACCAATACTTGGCACCCAATGACTCTAATTCCTAGATTCGTCTTTGTCGACAAGGGAGTATGAGTGTGAGGGAATATGCTCTAATTTTCACACAATTGTCTAAATATTCTCCAACAATGGTTGAAGATTCAATGACAATGATGAATAAGTTCATTTTTGGTGTGTTCGATAAACTATATTCTAGAGCATAAGGATTAATATAGCGATCTAGAATTTTGATTTATCACAATTCTGATACTAATATTATTAAATATTTATTGTAATATTGTTAATATTCTTTGATTTTCACTTTGAATTGAATGGTAAATATTCTTTTTCATTTCTTTTTTTTGCATTTGAAATACTTTTTATTACAGTTCTATATTATATTCTATATTTATTTCAAATTCTAATTGTTTAATGGAATGGTTAGTTATAACTAATGAAACATTCCTTGGCTTTTAGGGGAAAGTGAAGATAAAAAACAAGAATCGATCATTCAAGTATTCCAAATTAAATGACAAAATGACAGGAAGTGAGACATATAGATTGGGTATATATCCATAGATATTTATGGTCATTATGAGTTTATGGTAATGCCATTTGCGTTGACTAATGATCTTGCGGTGTTTATGGATTAGACAATACCTTGACATGTTTGTGATTGTGTTCATCGATGATATATTGATCTATTCAAGAAGTGAGGATGAGCATATTGATCATTTGAGGATTGTGTTGCAATTTCTTAGGGACCAACAACTCCTTGACAAGTTTGGAAAATGTGAGTTTTGGTTAAGGTCCGTAGCTTTAGGTCCTAAGAAAATGGATGCAGTCAAGAGCTGTCCTAGACCTCTATCCTCATAAGATATTAGAAGTTTCTTGGGTTCGGCCGATTATATAGAAGGTTTGTTGAGGGATTCTCTTTGATTGACTCACCTTTAACGACTTTGACTCAAAGAAAGGAGAGTTCATATAGTCTGAAAAATGTGAGAAGACTTTTCCAAGGGTTGAAAGACAGACTTATTTCTTCTACGTTGTTGACTTTAGGGACAGAAAATTTTGTGGTTTATTGTGATGCCTCAAGAATTGGTTTAGGGGGTGGGCTTATGCAAAACAGGGAAGTTATTTCCTATGCCTCAAGGAAACTCAATATACATGAGAATAATTATCCTACCCATGACGTTGAACTAGTGGTGATTATTTTGCCTTGAAGGTTTGAAGACATTATTTGTATGGTGTTCATGTAGATGTTTTTACCGACCACAAGAGTTTGCAATATGTGCTTAATAAGAAGGATCTAAATATTCGCCAAATAAGGTGGCTTGATTTATTGAAAGATTATGATATGAGTGTTCTCTATCACCCCAAAAAAGGCAAATGTGGTGGCGGATGCTCCTAGTAAGTTACTTATTGTAGTGTTGCCCATATTTTAGAAGAAAAGAAAGATTTAGTTAGAGATTTCATAGATTGGCCCGATTGGGTGTTCGGTTAGTGGACTCTACCAAGGGTGGTCTTATGGTCCACAATGGTTCAGAATAATATTTAGTAGCAGATGTGAAAGCCAAGAAAGGTATTGATTTAATTTTGGTTGACTTAATAGAACCAGTGCTTAAGAAATCCACAGAGACTTTATCCCAAGGGGATATAGATATCAAAGGTCATTATGTGTTACAATTGTTGATGACTTGAGGGAACAAATTTTGTTAGAAGCCCATATTTCGCGATATTCTCTTCATTCAGGAGCCATCAAGATGTACCATGATTTACGGGAGGTCTATTAGGGGAATGAGATGAAGAAGGATATTGTAGAATTTGTGAATAAGTGTCCTTATTGTCAATAAGTGAAAGTTGAGCATCAGAAACCGGGAGGTTTACCCCAAGACATTGTTATTCCTACTTAAAAGTGGGAAGATGTGAATATGGAATTCATTGTTGGTTTGATCGCACCCGATGACAGTATTACTCGAATTTGGTCATAATATATTGATAGAAATCAACTCCTTTCCTTCCCGTCAAGGTTTCCTATTCGGCGGAGGACTATGAAAAATTGTACTTGAGAGAAATGGTAAAGTAGCACGGAGTGCCTTTGTCCATTATTCCTGATCGTGGTATCATATTCACTTCTTAGTTCTTGAATTCTTTCAAAACTGGTTTTGGTACTCGTGTTAAGCTTAGAATGACCTTTCATCCCCAAACCGATAGCCAACGGAGTATACCATCCAAACTTTGGAAGACATGTGTCATGACCTAGGGGTACGCCTAAATATAATAAGGCGTACAAGACCCTAAGAAGTCTCATACAAGCCACTTAGCATATCACAACAAAAAGTAATAGAAAATGGTGCAAAAATTCAAATTATTTCAATACAAACAAAGTCTTTCATAAATGAGAAGAAGTCTAATACATTGTCTCAAACTATCTATCCAACATAAGTAAATCTTGGAACACAACCCATACAATAGTTCAAGCATAAGAGAAAGACTTAAAGGAAAACGGGTGGTCATATCCTCGAAGGCTATGAGGACTCACCAAATCTTCATTCCCAGATCAACTAAATACCTAGCCACGAGTGTGAGAATCAATGTCGCCGGACCCTAAATTTTGATAAGAAATATAGGAAAGGTATGTTTTATTACAAACATGTGCTAAATATGATAGTACATCTTGGAACTTTTCTCACAAGCATCCGATCATATGAAATTTGCCTTCTTTTGAGTTAAAGTTTTCAATGGATAGACAATCGTACAAAACCCCTAGACAAATCTTCTATATTAACCGGCCAAACCCAAGAAACTTATAATATCAGTTGGTTATAGAGGTCTAAACCAACTATTGATGGCATATGTCTTAACCGAATCAACCTCAATTAACCTGTTTGAAACAATTTGGCCTAAGAAATCCATGGACCTTAACCAAAATTGACATTTTCTATACTTAACAAAAAGTTGTTGAACCTTGAGAATTTTCAATATAATCCTCAAAGGATCAATATGCTCATTCTTTCTCCTTAAGTAAACCAAAATATCATCTGTGAACACAATTACAAACATATAAATTTATTGTCTAAACAAACTTATTTATCAAATCCATAAATTTTACCAGGACATTAGTCAAACAAAAGGACATACCAAGGACTCATAATTACCATATTAGATTCTAAAAGCCATTATCGAAATATCTTATTCTTTCACCCTCAATTGGTGATAACTTGAACGAAGAACAATCTTGGAGAAATAACTTTCCTTTTGAAGTTTGTGAAACAAATCATCTATTCTAGGTAGGGGTGTGCATTAGGTTTTTTGGTTCGGTTTTATACAATTTGATTGTGGATTTTTGATTTTTGGTTTTGAAGAAGTGTAATCCAATCTGAACCAATATATATATATATATATATATATATATATATATATATATATATATATATATATATAAAACGAGGATTCTCAAAGGTTTATCGATAAGGTTTATAAAGTACTTGCTATTATAGGGATGTCTTCAGAATAAAAGGAGGAGTTAGTTGTCTAATAACAAAAAGATGTAGCTCAAGTGCGATATGATATGTTGAACGGATAGAGACCAGTAAAATCGGACCCGGTAGAATAGGAATTATTTAAATCGACATTTTATGAAAATTTCTTCCCCCTCTAGTTGAGGGAGGCAAAGTTAGAGGATTTCATCAATATTTGTCAAGGAACTATCAATGTTAATGATTATACCCTAAATTTCACCTAACTAACTATATATGCTCCAACTATGGTGGTGAAATCCAAGGCTAAGATGAGTAGGTTTATGTCGGGTGTGTCTGACTTGGTTGTAAAAGAGTGTCGTATGACAACACTCCTTCCATGACATGGATATCTCAAGACTTATGGTGTACACTCAAAAAATTAAGGAATCAAAACTCAAGGAAACTAATAGGGAGGTAAAAAAAAGGCTAGAACTTATGATTGGAACACAAGGTCGACCTATATTTCCACAAAAGTTCTCTGGTCAAGGTTCCTCTAATAATCATTCTAATTTAAACTTAGAGAGGGTTTCTAACCCTAAACTTCAAGGAGGAAATGATGGGGGTTCTTCGTTTTCTAGATCTACATATGCCAAATATGGGAAGAAACATGATAATAAGTGCCTAGCGGTCACCGATGGATGCTTTAGTTGATGGAAGAGTGGCCAAAAGATGAGAGATTTCCCCATGCTTGAAGTAAAAGGAAGGGAAAATAAAAAATATCCTCCAAGCAATTCAAACTCCAATGCCCCAAAACAAAACCACTTTTATGTTCTTCAAATCCGCGGTGACCAAGAAAGTTTCCTGAATGTAGTGATATTGTGTTAAAAGTATTTCGTATTGATGTATATGCTTTTTTATATCTCGGTGATACTTTGTCCTTCATGACACTGATGAGTCCACAAATTGGACTCATTTAGGGCTATATTTTAATAGAAACAATGTCCTCAAATGCTTATTTTATCTCAATATCTGATGAAAGTTTTTAAGATATAAGTATTTGAGGATACAAGGAAAGTATGGACACTATCTCGCAAAAAAGAGAAAAAAGGCTGAGAAAAGTGAATAATTTAAAGCTTGAGCACTTCCAAGTTCACTTGGCAGATTGCCGATACGCATGGATGCCTCCTTTTCTTCCAGTGTGCTGATACCTGATGGAAAGAGTCAAATCGGTGGAAGAGAGGAGCACCCGGTGCATCACCGAGTAGTACGTGAAGCAGTGTATCATCATCCAACGAACCAAAGCATGATGATGCTGAAGGATGTTCTCGAAGGCGATGGAATTCACTAATGGGTGAATCACTGCTTCAGTCGATGATTCACACTAAAGTTGTCGAATGATCCGTTGCAGCACAAATATGAAATATATAAATACTAGTAAAGTGTAGTTTTTATTGAGGGAGTTGGATCATTTTCTTAGAATTCCTATTTAGAGATAAACAATATCATACTTTCTTAGTATTTTTAATATTTTACTCTCATGTTTTCTAAGGGTTTTGAAGAGTTGATGAAGAAAAGGTCTTTTTTCCTTTGATTTGGAAGTGGGTCTCTTGATTCTTCTTTCATTTCTCAAATCAAGACTTTATTTCTTATACCCATTTGGTCCCAACATCATAGAAGGTATAATTTCTATTTCTTGATGTGTCGCTAAAACCCCCCATTCTCAGGGTGTGATTAGCAAATATGGGTTTATATGGTTGTTGGGTTTTGTTTGTTGGTAGATTCATTGTAGTTTAATGGTGATTTTATCTAGTGGTTATGATTTAATTTAATGGATTTGTAGTTGCAAATACAAGTTCACCCATGTGTCTTTGGCTTGCTTGAGAGAGAAGTCACTAAATCAAGACCGTTGGATTGATGGCCTAAAGAGTGGGTCGACATGAGGTTCGGCCCGAGAGGGTGATCCCTAGTCCCATATCCTAACACTCAACTTGAGAGTAAGTCTGGCAGCGGAACCAATAAATCCCGATTCCCGGTCCGTCCTTCCTGGTCCGATCTGGTACCGGTTAGTCCCGGTATAGATTGGTTCGTTCCAATTCTGAAAAAGGTAACGAGACAGAAACTGGGATTTAACGATCCCTCCCGGTTCTAAAAATTACCGGTCCGTTACCAGTCCGGTCAAGTTTGTTTTGTAAAAATCTATTCGTTTATAGCCGTTGGGTAACGGCTAGTGGCCCCCCTAACGGCTATTTGACCCAACTTTCATCCAATTGCACTCCTACCCACCCCGAACTTTTTAAATACCCTAAAATTTTAAAAATTACACTTTAACCCATTTTTTCAACTTATAAATATCCCTAAATTTCATTCTTTTAAATCAAAAAATCATTTATTCATCTTCTACTCTCTCAACTCTCAACTCTCTAATCTCTATTTCTCTAATATATAATATCTTAAGTTCCGATGTTGCCTTATTTGATATTTTCGATGTTGCCTTATTTGGTCTTTGGAAATTGGATTTGGAGCTTCAAAATTCAACTTTAACTTTCCACGTTCGGCTTTCGGCGGTCATAAACGTCTACTTTTTTAAGTAGACGCTCGGTACGTTCGTTCCAACTTTTATTTTACATTTCATTTATATTTAAATAATTATTTATTTATTTTGTGATTTATTATATGCATTACATTTTTGTATTATATATAATCTCACGTTTAATATTTTAATATGGATTTCGGTAATAATATTGTTCAAAAAGGAAAGGGGAAAAATTGCATTAGAGCGTGCAAAAGATATGTGTAACTTTACATCCTCCGATAATACAAAAACCGGTAGTACTTCTAAATTAAAAATTAAAAAATCTACTATATTAAGAATATATACGGATTATTATACACATGTTGATTATACGGTTTTTAATATTGATAGTAATTTAGGATTAGATCCTTATCATGAACAGTTACAACGTCGCTTCGGTAATTTTGATGAGGATTTTCCTAGTGATAATTATAATGATAATGATATTGATAATTATACTGATACGCCTACTTTTGATGATGATGATAATGAAACTGATTCACCTACGACTACTAATACTCCCAGTCCCGCTTCCTTTCGTTGTCCTGCCCCTGTTCCCCCCGTACATCCTAGGCCTAAGGTAGAATGTGCTAAAAAATCGGTTGTTTTGAAATTTATGACATAAAATGAAGATAAAACACAATCTATTTGTAATAAATGTAAACATAGATTAAATCATAAAACTGTTGGTAAATCTGGAGGGACGGGACATTTTAGTAGTCATTTAATGTCTTGTTGTAAAAATGAATTTTTCTATGCTAAAGCGGTAGCAGAAGCTAAAAAAACGGTACCCCCGTTCATGAAAATGTAGGAGCAGGCTGCTCTAACATGGTACAAACACAATTAAATCCATCTAATGTTTATGGCTCTAGTTTATCACTTTCATATAGTAGTGAAAAAGATCTTGAATAACTAGCTAAAATGATATGTATTGTGGGTTTGCCATTTAGTTTTGCTGAAGATCCCCATTTTATACATTATATTCAAATGGTATATAATCCAAATTTTAAAGGTTTTGCTAGAAATACAATGAAAAAGGTTGTATTTGATTATCATAAACAACATTTTCAATATCTTCATTGTTTATTTTATTATAATACTTGCAAAATAGGTACACTTCTGATATGGTTCGTAGTGTAAACGGTAACGATTATTTGACTGTTACTGCACATTGGATTGATCAAAATTGGTATATGCAAAAAAGAATTTTAAGTTATAAATATTGTCAAATGCAAAAAATCGGTAGTTATATTTCTCAAACTATTTTAGATATTTACAAAGTTATGGAATATGTGAGAAAATAAGTAGTATAACCTTAGATAATGCTTCAGGTTATAATGCTGCTGTTGAATATTTAAAACCTACACTTTGTCCTTTCTATGGTGATAATTATCATATTAGGTGTACTGCACATATATATAATTTGATGGTTATAGATCGTGTATATATGTATGATAACGGATGTACGAAAGTTGAAAATGCATGTCATTTTATATTTACATGTAAAGTTACGTCTAGGCGTAAAGATTTTCAAAATTGCTATTTTAAAATAATCTTCCACCTAGAAAAATTCCAAAAAACAGTGGCTACTAGATGAAATACTTTATATGAAATGCTTGTAGTCGCTTATGAATATAAAATACCCTTACAAATTGTTTGGAATACTCATAATTATGATATAACATACAGACTAGATGATAGTGATTGGCGCGATATAAATGAACATATAGATTTCCTAAAAGTTTTTTACTTAACTACAAATAGAATATCTGTACTTTATAGTCCATCAATTTGTACTGTTTTGCCTGATATTTGTATGATTTCTTCTAAATTTTATAACTTTAAAAATAAACCAAGATTTCAATAAACCATTGAAAAAATGATTCTAAAATTGAAAAAATATTATATTTCTATTCCTCAAATTTATTTAACTGCATGTTTGTTAAACTCTATGTATAAAGATGTAGGTGGATCAAAAATGATTGAAAACATGTATTTTAACTTAGATAATAATGATGTATTAGAAGAAATTCCTAGTTGTCAACAAGTTAAAGATAGCATAAAAATGAAGCAAAAAAATTGAATGATTGATATAATGTTAATATAAATTTATCAAGTGAAAATGAACCTCAAAGCTCTAGGAGTAGATTTGATGAAGATAATATTGATGATTACTTACAGGATTATCTTGAACTTTCTCACGATAATAGAAATGATTTTGATGCCTATGTTAATCAAAATACAGAAACTACTGAAGATATTCTAGCATGGTGGAGAAATCGCGGCAAAGGATTTCCGAAACTACAACCGATGGCTCGAGGTATATTCGTGAGTAGCTTCGGAAGGCATCTTTAGTACAACAAGATTTAAACTTGGAGAACATAGGCATTCACTAGCAGCCGACAGCTTGGAGATATCGGTATTATTTCGAGATTGAATTAATGCCGAGAGAGGAAATTTGAGTCGTGAACCACTACCGACTAAATTTCAAGATGACGTTGATGAAGTAATGCAATATTATAATGACGAGGAATTGAAGCAATGGAAGATCTTTCTATTCAACCAATTCTCGAACATGTTACTAAAGAAATGTTGAATGATTTACGAAGGGATTTATATGGTGGCACCAACTATTAGTAATAGTATGATAATTCAACATTTAATTCAAACATAACCCTTCCTAGAAGGTGGCTGTGTAGATTAAATCACTTAATACTCTACTAATATTTTTGTAAATTTAATTGTAATATCAAATAAATATTAATAAAAATATAGGCTATTCGCCTTAATTTGTTTTTTAATATTGTTGTATTAAATTTAATTTTTAATATTGTCAATTTTTTATTTATAACTTTAAAGTTTTCAAACTTTAAGAGTTTGAAATTTAAATTTTATAACTTCAAAATTAGAATTTAAAATTTCCAAACTTTAAAAGTTTGAATTTAAAAATTTCAAACTTTAAAAGTTTGAATATTTTAAATTTAAACTTTAAAGTTTGAATTTAAAAATTTCAAACTTTAAGAGTTTGAAATTTAAATTTTATAACTTTAAAGTTTGAATATTTAAAATATTTTAACGTTTAAAGATTGAAATTTAAATGGTTTTTTAAATTATTATAGTAAAAATTATATTCAATTAAAAAATTAAATTTTTAAGTTTTAAATAATTTAATTTTTTTTACCGGACCTGACCGGTAATTTCCAGAACCGTGAGGGACCGGTAAATCCCGGTTTCTGTCCCGTTACCTATCCCAGAAATGGAACGAACCGGTCTATACTGGGACTAATAAGTACCGAACTGATATCGAACTGGATCGGGATGAACCGAACCAGGAATCGGGATTTACCGGTTCCGCTGCTAGACTTAGTCCAACCCATGATCTTCCTTAAAACGTCCTCCTTCAATACTTTTACCATAGCCTAGACTCGGTAAACAAGGGTGTAACAGAACAACTCTTGCTCGGAGGATTAAAGCAGTAACCATATGCAGTAGCAGCACAACTTCTGGTGTCATGACCGGGAAGAACCCCCCCAGACGTAACCGGTGTCGTCGTCCTCGGAGAGGACTTAGACAAGCCTTTTATCATTCATCATAACATATCATCTGTGAAAATGCAGAAAAATTAAAACTTTTTTTACATATTGAGGTATAGATAGACCTCTCACGTACTATATATGGAGTTTATGTAGATTCCTCACTTATGAAGCTTACATAGGCTTCTTGTTTAGACAACATAACCAACATATAAGGATTTATTCCAATAAAAATTTCGAACATTAAACCATCTAAAACGAAGTAGAACATTTGGGCATAGCCCTTATACAATTTCAGAATTACCACACAGGACTTACAACAATATCTTCAACAATAGGAAAGAAATGAATGTCTTTAGACTATATCAAATCATATTAGGCTATATAGATTACACCATCCTCGAACATTTAGAAATCACAAATAAACTCGGGAAGGATTTCCAAGTCTTCTTGGAATTGGCCTCTTAGCTTCAATGGCCCGAACCTACATATTTGTAGAATCATAAAGAATATGGGTTAGTATAACCACTTGTACTAAGTATGCATATATGCACATAAACCATTTGAAATCATGATCAAAAGGACATTTAGTTGAAAAGATGATAAGTCACTTTCCAAAAGCCTTTATGCACACTTAAGAACATATACAACCCAATAAACATGACATTACTAAAGAGAAGTCCATATTCAACACAAGACCAATACGATCACAACGTTAAGTCAACATGGATATTATCAATATAAAGTCATATCAAGATCATATAAGCATAACAATTTCAACATAATGTCATAACAATAATTTATGTACAAGAGTTCATAATATCACATCATATAAAGACTTACTGACAAAACCTTCCAAAGCCTACAAGTTCAATGCTTATGTGAAGCCCCATAACCCCACATATTCAAGTAAACCAAGTAAAGGACAATAAGGAATGTCTACATTTCATATATCTTCATATCACGTATATTCACAATCATGTACATAGACACAAACCAATAAGATGTTTATCAATGAAATTGACATCATATAGGACCATTCACATGTAAAGTCATCATATAACTTGCATTCATATCATTAGTACATAAGAACAACCTCCTAGGACTTCCCTCAAGGCCATCTTGTGCAATGTATAAGTAGAGTCCCGTACCCCTACTTACACTAAGTACAACCCCTTAAGTCACCCTAGTTAGTATTCACTTCATTACTTTCATTTTACTTTCTGGAATAATTGCCTTAATCAATAATAGACCATGTGAGCTAAACATGGAACACGATGTCATGAAACCCTACACCGAAAGAAGGTGGCTTGCTTGCCAAGGTTGGACCAAATCATGAACATATCATTCTAGGTGGATACACTAGCTAGTATTCCTATGGAGGCAACATAGTTAAGCAACTAGGAGATATGTATTGAACCCTCTACATGTCCATTAGCAATTTAGGTCCTCATCTCATGAGAACATTTGGTGAATCTCCCTTCATGGGGAGTCAACACCTCTCATTATCAAGTTCACTCGGCGCTAAGCTAAAGTCCCTTTTTGAAATGTATTTAAGTCATTCTTTATCGCCGTAAATTAATATAGGCCACAAGATACTACCCTTCTATATATCATATCATTACATCATTAGGTATTGCATGAGAATGTCCTTTCATAATAACCCTTCATTTGTGAGATCAACACATGATAATCATATCATAGTAAGGCATACAAGTGGTTCACATTCAACCTCTCATAACCTTAACATGATCTCACAATACACATAGTCAAGACATTTCATTATAATCATCATATATCATAATCTTCTTAATCTGATCACATAGAATACTTCATTGAACATCATTATCAAGAATACACCGTCATTGTTGAAGTAGAGAACTTATAATCATAGAAGTCTTACCAATTAGTTTCCAAGACCTTGTTCAAGATCTTACCATCAATCCGTCATAATTAACCAATAATCCATTCATCATCATCATAATATAGTGAATTAACCATAATCTATTACAATAACCCTAATCATCTACAGGTCCAATTCATATTTAGGGTTAGGGAAAAGGGTTCATCCATCAATTCTTCAATAAATAGATTCAATCCCAATAATACATGACCCTAGGTAGTCCATGAATGAAATAAAATAATTAAAAAAAGTATAACAATCAATATATTCATTAATTCCCATTAATTCATAAGCAAGATCCAAGATTTGGGGAGATTGCGGAAAGGACATGTATCAACTGAATACCCATTAATCAACATCAATTACTCAATAATATAAACTTAATTAGCGATAGGTAATCACAATTCATCACAATTAATCATCAACCTCAAGTTTAGCAAAAAACCTTTCTGTAGAAGAAAATCCCTTGGTATTGGGTGATTTAGAAATAAACTTTGAATGGACCTCTTGGCGAAAGGAATCCCAAGATCGAAAGAATCCATACCTTAAAGAGACTTAATCAATAAAATTTGAGTAGAAACTTGGGGAATTTGGTCTTCTTCTTCAAGCTTCTTGGTTCCTTCAATGGAGATTTAATAGGGAGAAAAAGTAGAGAGAGGTGAGATCTTTTGGGTTTTCATTTGGGGATTTGATTTGATTGAGTGAATGTGAGGTAAAACTGATTTAAAATCAATATATATCCCTCCCCTAAAATACCCAAAAGACCCCTCGCTTAATTTGACCTCTTAGTGAAGTCAAACTTGAATTCTAAATTTTAGTTTTTTGTCGGGAAACAAGTTCGCGTCGCAGAGCTGTTCCCCCAAGATTTCCTAAATTTATTTTTTGAGACAATGGAGTCTTCTACGTGCTCGTGATTCAGACCAAGATTTTTGGTCCTTGGCGGACCATGTCCGCGACGCAAACTCATTTCTGCATAGTGCAAATTGTTGCTGGCTTTGGCAGCTTGCTTGGCCAAGGGTGGGGTCCCTTCAAGGACCCCTAGGGCTGTCCTTGGGGGGGTCGTAACTGGACTTTTTCACCCTATATACATCATTTTAACTATTTAAATTATTTTTACAAGCTTTAGACTCCATACAACACTCCCAAACCTTCACAAAACCTAAGGACACTTACTAGTTCAAATGTACTAGTTTTCGGACGTCATGGTCGTTCGTTGACGCTTAGGCTCTAATACTTCCTTCTTGGTTTCAATACATTATTTTAGGCTTATAAACAGTGTTTTAAAGTTTACTTCATCATGTGAGGCTTTATACCAAGTCATGGACTTTTAGAGTGTTACATTATCCCCCCCAAGGAACAGTCGTCCCCGAATGACACCTAAATCTTTTTTATAGGGAGAATATGACTCAAGACTAGCATCCCAACAAACAACAACAACATAAAATCATCATGAGTCATAGATCCATTCAACACATAAACATGACATTTACACATTAACATGCTCAATAATATCATCAAGAGTTACTTATACTAACCTTCTTTTAAAACACATTAACATGCTCAATAATATTTCATGAAGGCAACAATACACAAATAAGTGCAAGTTAAGCAAAAAAATATTTTCACATGATAACTCATTTTAGCATGAACCTTTACCAAAGATATGCTCGTTTTAGCAAAACAAGCCACATTCAAATTTATTCATTATTTTTAAGATGGTTATTACTAACCTCAACTTTGTCTAGAATTTTGAGGAAAAATATGAGGATAATAGGACTTCATGTTCGCCTCGGCCTTCCATGTTTCTCCCTCAACTAGGTGGTTTCTCCATAGGACTTTTACAGAATCCACCTCTTTGTTCCTCAACTTCTCTACTCGGCGATCTAGAATTTCTACCGGAACAAGTTCATAGGAAACGCACTCATCCACACCTAACCCTTCAATAGGGATAATGGATAGGGGATGACCAATACATTTCTTTAGCATGGAGACATGAAATACCGGAAGAACCAAAGATAGTTCACTAGGTAATTTCAACTCATATGCAACTTTTTTGACCCGTTGCAAAACCTCATAGGGACCCACATACCGGGGGGCTTAACTTCTTCCCTTTGCCGAATATCATCACCTCTTTCATAGTTGAAATCTTCAAATACACCATATCACCTACTTCAAATTCAAGATCTTTTCTTCTATTGTCGGCATAAGATTTTTACCGACTATAGGCTATTTTCAACCTATTCCTTATCACCCGAACCTTCTCGAAAGTGTCATAGATTATTTCGGGACCAACGAGTGAAGACTCACTAACTTGAAAACACCCAACCAGAGACCTACATCTCCTAACATAGAGTGCTTCAAAATTTTCCCAATTACCTTTAAAATCTATCACACAAGATCTTAACATGTATTCTACGGTTTGGATATTATACTCCACTGGACCATCCGTTTGGGGATGAAAACCGGTGCTAAGCTTCATTTGAGTACCCAACCCTTTTTTGAAAAGACCTCCAAAATCGAGAAGTGAATTGTGCACCTCTATATGATATTATGGACAAAAGGATCCCATGTAAGCTCATTATATCATCAATGTATATTCTTTCATAATCCTTCGCCGAATACGTACACTTTATGGGGATAAAGTGAGAGGATTTTGTTTATCCATCCACTATAACCCAAAATGAGACATTTTGCCTACGGGTAGGAGGCAACCCAACAAAAAAGTCCATATTAATTTATTCCCACTTCCAAGAAGAAACTTCCATTGTTTGAGTCAAAGCACTCGACTTTGGATTCTTGACTTTAACTGCTTAGCAATTTGGACACCTAGCTACAAACTCCGCTATGTCCCTTTTCAAGCCATATCACCAATTTACCTCTTTAAGGTTACAATACAATTTAATAGCACCCGAATGAATAGAATATCGGGAAACATGAGCTTCTTACAAAACCTTTCCCCTTAAACCATCAACATTCGATATACACAATCTACCTCGGTACCTAAGCACACCATCCCCCTTGGGAGAATGACTCATTGAACTTGCTAAGTACCGATTTCTTCAACTCCATCAATAGTAGATCAGGATGTTTCTTAGACTTTACCTCAACCACTAAACATGATTCGAAGTTATTATGAACCATAAAACCACCATTTGGGAAATCTTCCAGCTGAAAACCCAATAGAGCCAACCTATGAACATCTTTCACTAGGTCTATCTTATCTTCTTCTATATGAGACATACTACTCATTTTCATACGACTTAGAGCATCCACAACCACTTTGGCCTTACTGGGGTGGTAGAGAACGATCATGTTATAATCCTTCACTAATTCCAACCATCTTTTTTGTAGGAGATTCTAATCCTTTTGAGTAAACACATATTGAAGACTCTTATAGTCGGTTTACACATCCACACGAACACCATACAAGTAATGCCGCCATATTTTCAAAGAAAACACTATGGCCGCTAATTCAAGATCATAAGTTGGATAATTATTTTCATGCACCTTGAGTTGTCTAGAGGCATGAGCTACAATTTTCCCATGTAGCATAATGACACAACCCAAACCCACTCGAGAAGTGTCACAATATACTACAAAACCCTTGGTACCCTTCGGTGAAGTTAACACCTGAGCGGAGGTAAGCTATTTTCAATATTTGGAGGCTTCTTTCATATTCCTCCGTCCACTCAAATTTAACATTCTTTTGGGTTAAGGTAGTCAAAGGAGAAGCAATACATGCAAACCTATCCACAAACCTCCTATAGTACCTGGCTAAACCCAAGAAACTTCTAATGTCGGTTGGGGTTAATGTTCTAGGCCAATTCTTAACCGTCTCAGTTTTCTATTGATCAACCTCTATACCCTCACTTGAGATAATATGACCAAGAAGCGCCACCGATCTCAACCAAAAAATCACACTCACTATACTTGGAAAATAGTTGGTGTTCCTTAAGGACTTGTAACACCACTCTCAAATGGTTCATATAATCACCCTCATTCTTTGAATATACAAGATATCGTCAATAAAGACAACCATAAAGGAATCAAGGTAATTCTGGAAAACTCTATTCATAAGGTCCATAAAAGTTGTCGGGCAATTCATGAGACCATAGGACATCACTAGAAACTTATAGTACCATACCTAGTTCGGAAAAAAATTTTAGGTACATTTTTATCTCTCACTCTTAGTTGGTAATACCCCGACCTCAAGTCAATCTTTGAAAAGTAGCTTGCTCCTTGGAGTTGATCAAACAAGTGGTCATTCCGAGGAAGAGGATACTTGTTCTTAATAGTGACCTTATTGAGTCTATGAAAATCAAAACACATCCTAAGGGACACATCATTCTTCTTAAAAAACAACGCCGGATCTACCCATGGCTAAATACTAGGTACAATAAACCTTGTCTAGTTAGTCTTTGAGTTGAAGCTTTAGCTCTTTCAACTCCGCCGGAGCCATCCGGTAAGGAGGGATTGAAATGGGTTTCGTATCCGATAGTAAGTCAATACCAAAGTCTATTTCCCACTCGGGAGGAATTTTGAATAAGTCATTGGGGAGGACTTTTGAAAAGTCCTTCACTACGTGGATCGACTCTATAGGAGGAATGTTGGGCTCAAGATCTTTGACTCTTAGAAAATATGGTAAGAACACCCTTAAAGATAATTTCACAAGATTTTAGACAACAAATGATACGACCTCTAGGAATTGAGTTACCCCCTTCCACTCTAAGACGGGTTGATTAGGAAAATTGACTTAACTTCTCTTGTTCGACAATCAAAGGAAGCAAAACAAGCATGAAACAAATCCATTCCCAAATAACATTAAAATCAACCATATAAAGTTCTACCAAATTCACCCATGTAACTCTATTGGCCAAAGCTGTAAAACAACTCCTAAAGACTCTTCTAGCCATAACGAAGTCACCACCGGGGTTGTAACTGAAAATGGTTCAATCAAAATATCGGGTAGAATATCAAACTTTATAGCTAATAGAGGAGTTAAAAATGATGAAGTAGCTCTAGGTTCTAGTAGAGCATAATCATCAATAAGGAAGACTTGTAACATACTGGTGACCGCATAGGGAGATTCCTCTTGCTCGCCTCTAGAGTAGATAACATAGAAGAGGTTCCTCTTTGGAGTATCGAAACTAGGACCTCTTTCTTGAGCTTGACCATTTCCTTTATCTTTACTTCTCATACTACGACAATCCCTAACATTATGGCCCTCTTTTCCACAACCAAAACAATTTCTTGTTCCTACCAAACATTTACCCCTATGCTTTTACCACACTTGGCACAAGTAGGTTTCTCAATATGCGGATTTTCCACTTTTTGCCTTTTGGGACTTAGGGTTAGACACCCTTTTTGTTATTGGTATTAGGGAAATCGGAAGAAACTTGGTTGGAGACCCTCTTTTTGAACCTAGGCTTGTCTTGAATTTTAAGCCTACCCTTGGAAATACCTCCCTCATAAGACTTGACCCTCTTAAACTCCATATTTTTCCTCTTGATTCTATAAAGATGAACTTGTTGAGCATGAACCATCAACCGATAGATATACATATGATCATGTAGGATTGCTGAACGACACTCTTCAACTATGTCATCGAACATACCCATGAGAAAGAGGCTCATCTCATCCCTAGGATTGGATACCAAAGAAGAAGCATAGTTGGACAATTTAGTGAACTTATAGGAGTACTATTGCACACTCATACCTGCTTGATGAAGGTTGATGAATTCTTCCACTTTTACCTCCCTATATCCGTAGAAAAGAACCGATCAAGAAAGGTCCTTCTAAATAACTCCAAGTTATATGATCCATTTTCAAGGCCCTATTATCTCTCCATTGGGCCTTAGTTGATAGGAGTCTAGTTTAGCCTTCTCATTTCGACTCACACCCTAGCATAGAGGATCTTATTGACCTCATCAAGAAAGTCTTGGGGATATTCATTCATTCACCTTAGAACCAACGAACATAGGAGGGTTCATCTTTTTGAAGTCCCTCAAGTGAGAAGCCATGGTATTAGTCTATTGTTGAACACGGGGTCCAACCTTCCAATTTTCTAGATCCTTCATGGCTTGATATTGAGTAGCTACCACTTGATCTTGGGTACTCATAGCTTGACGAAAAGTGACAAATGTCGACCTTATCTCTCCATCCTACATAGGTGGAAGAATGACCGGAGCTTGGTCTTGTAGAGGAAGTTGATTGCCTTGTGGAGGAACTCCCACATTAGCCAAATCTTCCTCCGCTCTCATTGCAGCCTTCCTTCTCGTATTCATCTCCTATATCTACAAGAAAAGGATTAGAAGAAAAAGGGACACATAGAGTTTCAACTCTCAAGGCAAGACTTTGAAGATTACCAATAAGTGAGAATTACTAAGTGTCATAGATATTCTCATTCATAAGTGTGGAATGCTTCACACCCATGAGCAAGACTCTAAGCAGACGTGGTTTAGTGATACATCAATCCTAAGATTACTTCAACCTCATTGTAATACCTCTAAAACGACATAGGTGAAGCTAGAGAATAACATATGTTTCATGAGGTTTTAGAGTCTTAAAATGGTCTATAATAGTTATTAGAGGCAGTGTTTAATGTTTGGAAGTGTTTGGAGGTCAAACGTTCAAGAACGTCCAAGACGTTCACAAATTTCGCCTTAAGACGTGCTTGTGTGTTCTAAAGTATTTCTTTGCATATTTTATATGTTTTATGGAGTTTATATTGATAGGAGAGGTTCCTAACATATATAAGATTGTATTTGGGTTGGAAACGTCCAGGCATAAATCCCGAAGGACTGATCTAAGGGTCCTTGAAGAGGACCAATCCTTGAGCGAGCAAGGTGCCCAAGGCAGCACCAACTTAGGCATTGAGGGAACAATTTTGCATCGTGGACTTGGTCCACCAAATGCGAAAAGGTTCTACGCATAACAGAAACAAGTCGGACTCTACTGTTTTGGAATTTAATTTCAAAAATCATACAGGAGCAGCTCCGCGTCGCGGGCTTATTTTCCGACAAAAGTTCCTGAAATTTAAGTTGAGTTTGACTAGGTTAAAAGGTCCTATAAGTGCAGGAGTCTTTTATGTATTTTGGGGACTTATTATAGGTGGTTATTGAACCTTTTTAAACCCCAATTCATCATTCAAATCAAAACCCTTAATTCAAAAACAAAACCTCTCCATCTACTCTCTCCCAAAACCTCCATTGATGAAGATTTGAAGCTCCAAGGAAAAAAGTGATTTTCTAATTTTTTTTCTCCATCAATTTAGTGGTATTTTCATCACAATTGAGGTATAGTGTTTCATCCTCGAATCCTCTTTCTTCAAGGAGTCAATTTCCTGAATTTCAAAGATAATCAAAAAGGTGAATTCTCCTATTTTGTTATCTAGCCATGGGTTCTTGCATAAAATGTTTAAAATCAATGAATTATGATTGAATTGATGTTAATTGGATGATATTAGACTAAAAACTCCATTAAACCATGCAAATCATGATTTCCTTATTTTGACTAAATTATGGGTGATTCAATCATGTATCAATTGTATTGATTTCTTAAATAGATTGTATTGGTCTATTGATGTATGTATGACTTGTGTTAGAATTATATATAGGTTGTCTTAGTTAGATTATTTTAGTATTGTGTCTTGTTGAATCAATTGTATATAGTGATTGTTGGATTGAATTG